>NC_080069.1:22258714-22309007 GCF_949987535.1 Balaenoptera acutorostrata | reverse complement strand
CATAAATTCAAAACACAAATAGTTTCAGAATACAAAGATGGAAAAAGACATATCATGCAAACAGTAACCATAACAGAGTCAGAGTACTATACTACTATTAGATAAAATAGACCTTGATAAAAAAAAATTAGAGACAAATAAGAATATTTCATAATGATAAAAGGGTTAAAGTATCAGAAAAACAAAATTATATACCTTGACACCTTTAATAACAGAGTCCTAAAACCTGGCAAATTTTAAAAGAAAAATAAATAAGTCAACAATTGTGGTCAAAGATTTTGATACTCCTCTTTCAATAATAGATTAAAAATTATATAGAAAATCAGTAAGGCTATAGAAGACATGAATAGCAATAGCAACCAAATGACGTAACAGTCATATATAAAACACTCTACCCAATAACAGTAGAATTCACATTTTTTCAAGTGCACATGGAACATTCTCCAAGACAGACCCTATTCTAGGCAATAAAGCACATGTCAATGAATTTAAAAAGATTGAAATCATGCAAAGTATGGTCTCCAACAATAATACATTGAATTAGAAATCAAAAACAGAAAGAGATTTGAGAGATCCCTTAATATTCTGAAATTAAATAACACATTTCTAAAAGCCCATGGGTCAAAATAGAAATCACAAAAGATATTAGAATATATTTTGAACCAAATGAAAATGAAAACACAAATATCAAAATCCAGGGTATGCAAATGAAACAAAGATAATGGAGTACAATTTATTGCTTTAAGAGCTTATATTAGAAAGGAAAAACAAATCTTAAATCAATATCCTAAGCCTCCACATTAAGAAACTAGAAAAAGGAGATTAACCAAGATGGCGGAGTAGAAGGACGTGCTCTCACTCCCTCTTGCAAGAACACCAGAATCACAACTGGCTGCTGGACAATCATTGACAGGAAGACCCTGGACTTCACCAAGGAGGATACCCCATATCCAAGGACAGAGGAGAAGCCACAGTGAGATGGCAGGAGGGGTGCAATCAGACTAAAATCAAATCCCATAACTGCTGGGTGGGTGACTCACAGACTGGCGAACACTTATACCACAGAAGTCCACCAACTGGAGTGAAGGTTCTGAGCCCCACGTCAGGCTTCCCAACCTGGGGGTCTGGCAACGGGAGGAGGTATTCATAGACAATCAGACTTTGAAGCCTAGTGGGAATTGATTGCAGGACTTCGACAGGACTGGGGGAAACAGAGACCCCACTCTTGGAGGGCGCACACAGAATAGTGTGCGCATCAAGACCCGGGGGAAGGAGCTGTGACCCTGGGGGAGACTGAACCAGACCTACCTGCTAGTGTTGGAGGGTCTCCTGCAGAGGTGGGGGCTGGCTCTGTTTCACCGTGGGGACAAGGGCACTGGCAGCGGAGGTTCTGGGAAGTACTCCTTGGCATGAGCCCTCTCAGAGTCTGCCATTAGCCCCACCAAAGAGCCCAGGTAGGCTCCAGTGTTGGGTTGCCTCAGGCAAAACAACCAACAGGGAGGGAGCCCAGCCCCACCCATCAACAGTCAAGTGGATTAAAGTTTTATGGAGCTCTGACCGCCACAGCAACAGTCAGCTCTACCCACCACCAGAGCCTCCCATCAAGCCTCTTAGATAGCCTCAACCACCAGATGGCAGACAGCAGAAGCAAGAAAAACTACAATCCTGCAGCCTGTGGAACAAAAACGACTTTTACAGAAAGATAGACAAGATGAAAAGGCAGAGGGCTATATACCAGATGAAGGAACAAGAAAAAACCCCAGAAAAACAACTAAATGGAGTGGAGATAGGCAACTTTCCAGAAAAAGAATTCAGAATAATGATAGTGAAGATGATCCAGGACCTCAGAATAAGAATGGAGGCAAAGATTGAGAAGATGCAAGAAATGATTAACAAAGACCTAGAAGAATTAAAGAACAAACAAACAGAGATGACCAATACAATAACTGAAATGAAAACTACACTAGAAGGAATCAATAGCAGAATAACTGAGGCAGAAAAACGGATAAGTGATCTGGAAGACAGAATGGTGGAATTCACTGCTGCGGAACAGACTAAAGAAAAAAGAATGAAAGGAAATGAAGACAGCCTAAGAGACCTCTGGGACAACATTAAATGCAACAACATTTGCATTATAGGGGTCCCAGAAGGAGAAGAGAGAGAGAAAGGACCAGAGAAAATATTTGAAGAGATTATAGTCAAAAACTGCCCTAACATGGGAAAGGAAATAGCCACCCAAGTCCAGGAAGCACAGAGAGTCCCATACAGGATAAACCCAAGGAGAAACACGCCGAGACACATAGTAATCAAATTGGCAAAAATTAAAGACAAAGAAAAATTATTGAAAGCAGCAAGGGAAAAATGACAAATAACATACAAGGGAACTCCCATAAGGTTAACAGCTGATTTCTCAGCAGAAATTCTACAAGCCAGAAGGGAGTGGCATGATATACTTAAAGTGATGAAAGGGAAGAACCTACAACCAAGATTACTCTACCCAGTAAGGATCTCATTTAGATTTGATGGAGAAATCAAAAGCCTTACAGACAAGCAAAAGCTAAGAGAATTCAGCAACACCAAACCAGCTCTACAACAAATGCTAAAGGAACTTCTCTAAGTGGGAAACACAAGAGAAGAAAAGGACCTACAAAAACAAACCCAAAACAATTAAGAAAATGGTCATAGGAACATACATATCAATAATTACCTTAAACGTGAATGGATTAAATGCTCCAACCAAAAGACACAGGCTTGTTGAATGGATACAAAAACAAGACCCATATATATGCTGTCTACAAGAGACCCACTTTAGACCTAGGGACACATACAGACTGAAAGTGAGGGGATGGAAAAAGATATTCCATGCAAATGGAAATCAAAAGAAAGCTGGAGTAGAAATTCTCATATCAGACAAAATAGACTTTAAAATAAAGAATGTTACAAGAGACAAGGAAGGACACTACATAATGATCAAGGGATCAATCCAAGAAGAAGATATAACAATTATAAATATATATGCACCCAACATAGGAGCACCTCAATACATAAGGCAACTGCTAACAGCTATAAAAGAGGAAATTGACAGTAACAAAATAATAGTAGGGGACTTTAACACCTCACTTACACCAATGGACAGATGGTGTAATGAAATAAATGAAATGAAAATAAATGAAAATAAATAAGGAAACAGAAGCTTTAAATGACACAATAGACCAGATAGATTTAATTGATATTTATAAGACATTCCATCCAAAAACAGCAGATTACACTTTCTTCTCAAGTGTGCACAGAACATTCTCCAGGATAGATTACATCTTGGGTCACAAATCAACCTCAGTAAATTTAAGAAAATTGAAATCATATCAAGCATCTTTTCTGATCACAACGCTATGAGATTAGAAACCAATTACAGGGAAAAAAATGTAAAAAACACAAACACATGGAGGCTAAACAATACGTTACTAAATAACGAAGAGATCACTGAAGAAATCAAAGATGAAATCAAAAAATACCTAGAGACAAATGACAATGAAAACACGACGACCCAAAACCTATGGGATGCAGGAAAAGCAGTTCTAAGAGGGAAGTTTATAGCTATACAAGCCTACCTAAAGAAACAAGAAAAATCTCAAGTAAACAATCTAACCTTACACCTAAGGAAACTAGAGAAAGAAGAACAAACAAAACCCAAAGTTAGCAGAAGGAAAGAAATCATAAAGATCAGAGCAGAAATAAATGAAATAGAAACAAAGAAAACAATAGCAAAGATCAATAAAACTAAAAGCTGGTTCTTTGAGAAGATAAGCAAAATTGATAAGCCATTAGCCAGACTCATCAAGAAAAAGAGGGAGAGGACTCAAATCAATAAAATCAGAAATGAAAAAGGAGACGTTACAACAGACACTGCAGAAATACAAAGCATCCTAAGAGACTACTACAAGCAACTCTATGCCAATAAAATGGACAACCTGGAAGAAATGGACAAATTCTTAGAAAGGTATAACCTTCCAAGACTGAACCAGGAAGAAACAGAAAATATGAACAGACCAAGCACAAGTAATGAAATTGAAACTGTGATTAAAAATCTTCCAACAAACAAAAGTCCAGGACCAGATGGTTTCACAGGTGAATTCTATCAAACATTTAGAGAAGAGCTAACACCTATCCTTCTCAAACTCTTCCAAAAAATTGCAGAGGAAGGAACACTCCCAAACTCATTCTATGAGGCCACCATCACCCTAATACCAAAACCAGACAAAGACACTACAAAAAAAAGAAAATTACAGACCAATATCACTGATGAATATAGATGCAAAAATCCTCCACAAAATACTAGCAAACAGAATCCAACAACACATTAAAAGGATCATACACCAAGATCAAGTGGGATTTATCCCAGGGATGCAAGGATTCTTCAATATACGCAAATCAATCAATGTGATACACCATATTAACAATTTGAAGAATAAAAACCATATGATCATCTCAATAGATGCAGAAAGAGCTTTTGACAAAATTCAACACCCATTTATGATAAAAACTCTCCAGAAAGTGGGCATAGAGGGAACCTACCTCAACATAATAAAGGCCATATATGACAAACCCACAGCAAACATCATTCTCAATGGTGAAAAACTGAAAGCATTTCCTCTAAGATCAGGAACGAGACAAGGATGTCCACTCTCACCACTATTATTCAACATAGTTTTGGAAGTCCTAGCCACAGCAATCAGAGAAGAAAAAGAAATAAAAGGAATACAAATTGGAAAAGAAGAAGTGAAACTGTCACTGTTTGCAGATGACATGATACTATACATAGAGAATCCTAAAACTGCCACCAGAAAACTGCTAGAGCTAATTAATGAATATGGTAAAGTTGCAGGATACAAAATTAAAGCACAGAAATCTCTTGCATTCCTATACACTAATGATGAAAAATCTGAAAGAGAAACTATGGAAACACTCCCATTTACCATTGCAACAAAAAGAATAAAATACCTAGGAATAAACCTACCTAGGGAGACAAAAAACCTGTATGCAGAAAACTATAAGACACTGATGAAAGAAATTAAGGATGATACCAACAGATGGAGAGATATACCATGTTCTTGGATTGGAAGAATCAACAGTGTGAAAATGACTATACTACCCAAACCAATCTACAGATTCAATGCAATCCCTATCAAATTACCAATGGCATTTTTTACGGAGCTAGAACAAATCATCTTAAAATTTGTATGGAGACACAAAAGACCCCGAATAGCCAAAGCAGTCTTGAGGGAAAAAAACGGAGCTGGAGGAATCAGACTCCCTGACTTCAGACTATACTACAAAGCTACAGTAATCAAGACAATATGGTACTGGCACAAAAACAGAAACAGATCAATGGAACACGATAGAAAGCCGAGAGATAAACCCATGCACCTATGGTCAACTAATCTATGACAAAGGAGGCAAAGATATACAATGGAGAAAAGACAGTCTCTTCAACAAGTGGTGCTGGGAAAACTGGACAGCTACATGTAAAAGAATGAAATTAGAATACTCCCTAACACCATACACAAAAATAAACTCAAAATGGATTCGAGACCTAAATATAAGACTGGACACTATAAAACTCTTAGAGGAAAACATAGGAAGAACACTCTTTGACATCAATCACAGCAAGATCTTTTTTGATCCACCTCCTAGAGTAATGGAAATAAAAACAAAAATAAACAAATGGGATCTAATGAAACTTCAAAGCTTTTGAACAGCAAAGGAAACCATAAACAAGATGAAAAGACAACCCTCAGAATGAGAGAAAATATTTGCAAACGAATCAACGGACAAAGGATTAATCTCCAAAATATATAAACATCTCATGCAGCTCAATATTAAAGAAACAAACACCCCAATCCAAAAATGGGCAGAAGACCTAAATAGACATTTCTCCAAAGAAGACATACAGACGGCCACGAAGCACATGAAAAGATGCTCAACATCACTAATTATTAGAGAAATGCAAATCAAAACTACAGTGAGGTATCACCTCACAGCAGTTAGAATGGGCATCATCAGAAAATCTACAAACAACAAATGTTGGAGAGGGTGTGGAGAAAAGGGAACCCTCTTGCACTGCTGGTGGGAATGTAAATTGATACAGCCACTATGGAGAACAATATGGAGGTTCCTTAAAAAACTAAAAATAGAATTACCATATGACCCAGCAATCCCACTACTGGGCATATACCCAGAGAAAACCGTAATTCAAAAAGACACGTGCACCCAAATGTTCATTGCAGCACTATTTACAATAGCCAGGTCATGGAAGCAACCTAAATGCCCATCAACAGACGAATGGATAAAGAAGTTGTGGTACATATATACAATGGAATATTACTCGCCATAAAAAGGAACGAAATTGCGTCATTTGTTGAGACATGGATGGATTAGAGACTGTCATACACAGTGAAGTAAGTCAGAAAGAGAAAAACAAATATCGTATATTAATGCATGTATGTGGAACCTAGAAAAATGGTACAGATGAACCAGGTTGCAGGGCAGAAGTTGAGACACAGATGTAGAGAAGAAACGTATGAACACCAAGGGGGGAAAACTGCAGTGGGGTGGGGATGGTGGTGTGCTGAATTGGGCGATTGGGATTGACATGTATAAAGTGATGTGTATAAAATTGATGACTGATTAAAAAAAAAAGGAAAAAAAAAGAAACTAGAAAAAAGAACAAAATAAATGCAAAGCAAGAAGAAGAAAGGAAATAATAAAGTTTAGAGTGAAATGTTGTATGATTTATATGAAATGCCCAGACAAGGCAAATCTATACAGACAAAAAGTAGATTATTGATTATCCAGAGTGGAAGAAAGGATGTTTATGGAGATTAACAGTGCATCAGGAATCTTTTTTGGGGTAATGAAAATGTTCTAAAATTGATTTATGGTAATAATTGTTGTATTAGTGTTCTCCAGAGAAACAGAACAAATAAGATGTATATACATATAGAAAGGGATTTATATTAAGGAATTGGCTCACATGATTATGGAAGTTAAGAAGTACCAAGATCTCCAGTCACTAAGCTGGAGACCAAGGGGAGCCAATTGTGTACTTCCAGCATGAGTCTGAAGATAGAACAAGGACAACCAATGGCATCAGTTCCAGACTGAAAGCTGGCAGGCTCAAGACCAAAAAGAACTGATGCTTCAGTTTGAGTCCAAGGCAAAAAGATACTGATATCACAGCTTAAGAGGTCAGAAAGGCAGGAGTTTTCTCTTATTCAGCCTTTTTGTTCTATACAAGTCTTCAATTGATTAGATGAGGCCCACCCACATTAGGGAGGGTGATCTGCTTTACTCAGTCTACTGATTCAAAAGTTAATCTCATCTAGAAATACCCTCACAGACACACCCAGAATAATGTTTGGCCCAATGTCTGGGCACCCTATGGCCAGTCAAGTTGGCACATAAAATTAACCATTTGTACAACTTGGCAAACTTGCTAAAACATCTTTGAACTGTACACATATGTTCCCATATCTCTTCCCTCATGCATATCCCTCCCTCCCGCCCTCCCTATCCCACACCTTTAGGTGGTCACAAAACACAGAGCTGATCTCCCTGTGCTATGCGGTTGCTTCCCACTAGCTATCTATTTTACATTTGGTAGTGTATATATGTCAATGCTACTTTCTCACTTCATCCCAGCTTACACTTGCCCTTCCCCTAGTCCTCAATTCCATTCTCTATGCCTTCGTCTTTATTCCTGTACTGCCCCTAGGTTCATCAGCACCACTCTTTTTTTTTAGATTCCATATATATGAGTTAGGATACGGTATCTGTTTTTCTCTTTCTGACTTACTTCACTCTGTATGACAGACTCTAGGTGCATCCACCTCTCTACAAATAACTCAATTTTGTTTCCTTTTATGGCTGAGTAATATTCCATTGTATGTATGTGCCACATCTTCTTTATCCATTCATCTGTTGATGGACACTTAGGTTGCTTCCATGTCCTGGCTATTGTAAATAGAGCTGCAATGAACATTTTGGTACATGACTCTTTCTGAATTATGGTTTTCTCAGGGTATATGCCCAGTAGTGGGATTGCTGGGTCGTATGGTAGTTCTACTTTTAGTTTTTTAAGGAACCTCCATACTGTTCTCCATAGTGGCTGTATCAATTTACATTCCCACCAACGACATCCACGTCTTAATCCCCAGAACCTGTGAACATTACTTTATATGGTAAAAGAGACTTTGTAGATGTAATTAAGTTAAGGATCTTCAGATGGGGAAATTATCCTGTATTAGTTGGGTGGGCCTTAAATGTAATCACAAGTGACCTTATAAAGAGGAAGGGAAGAAAGTCAGAGTAGAAGGAGATGGGTAATAGAAGCGGAGATTGACGTGATGCCAGTCATTTAAATGGATGCCTCCATTTGAAGATGGAGGAAGGGAAAACAAACAAAGAAATACAGATGACTTCTAGAAGTTAGAAAAGCAAATATTTTACTAGACAAAGATTAAAACAACTTCTTAAATATGGTTAAAAAACTAAAGGAATTCAGGAAAATGATATATGAAAAAAATGAGAATATCAACAAAGAGATAGAAATTATTTTTTAAAAGAACCAAACAGAAATTTCAGAGCTGAAAAATACAGCATTACACTGATAACAAAACCAAAGACACTACAAGAAAAGAAAAACTACAGATCAATACTCTTTATGAATATTGATGCAAAAATCTTCAACAAACACTAGCAAACCAAAAGCAACAGCGTATTAAAAGATTACATACCATGACCATGTGGGATTTATTCCTGGGATACAAGAAGAGTTCAATATACAAAAATCAGTCAATGTAATACAAATGAAGGGAAAAAAGAATACATGTAGATCAATAGAATGAAATAGAGACCCCAGAAATAAATCTATATTTTACCACAACAAAAAAAAAGAGAAAAAAATCTTCCCACACAAAAAAATTCCTAAACCAGATGACTTCACAGGTGAATTGAAGAAGAACTGATTGTATGACACCAGTGTTATCCCAATAAGAAAACTAGACAAAGACATCACAAGAAAAGAAACACAAAAACCACTACTCTAATAAATATAGACCAAAAAATTCTCAACAAAATATTAACAAACTTAATCCAGCAATGTATAAAAATGCTTATTCAGCATGACCAAATGAGATTTATCCCACAAATGCTTTATACTTGAATCAGGAACAAGACAAGGATGTCCACTTTTACCACTACAATTCAACATAGTACTGGAAGTTCCAGCCAGAGTAATAAGGAAAAAACAAAATAAAAACAGAAGATGGGGCTTCCCTGGTGGCACAGTGGTTGAGAATCTGCCTGCCAATGCAGGGGACATGGGTTCGAACCCTGGTCCGGGAAGATCCCACATGCCGCGGAGCAACTGGGCCCGTGAGCCACAGCTACTGAGCCTGCGCGTCTGGAGCCTGTGCTCCGCAACGAGAGGCCGTGACAGTGAGAGGCCCGTGCACCGCGATGAAGAGTGGCCCCCACTCGCCGCAACTGGAGAAAGCCCTCGCACAGAAACGAAGACCCAACACAGCCAAAAATAAATAAAAACAAAAACAAAAACAAAAACAAAAAACAGAAGATGGAAATTAAAAGTATCCAGATTGGAACAAAGAAATAAATCTGTCTTCAGTCACAGACGATATAATCTTGTATATAGAAATCTCTAAGTATCCCATGAAAAGAACCAACGAGAAATAATAAACAAGTTCAGCAACATCACAGGTTACCAGATGAATACTCAAAACCCAATTGCGTTTCTATACACTAAGAAAGTAATTCCACGCTTAATAGCATCAAAAAGAATAAAAAACTTAGGGATAAATTTCACAAACGAAGTGCAAGATTTATACACTAAAAACCACAAAAGATTGCTGAGAAAAATTAAAGAACTAAATAAATGGAGAGCTATTCCATGTTCATAGATAGAAGACAGTAGTGTTAAGGTACCTATTTTCTATAAGTTGACCTATAGATTCAATGCCATTATCCATCAAAGTACCAAAAGGCTTTTTTGCAGAAAAGGTTGACCCTAGAAATTATACAGAAATGTAAAGGACCCATATAGCCAAAATAATTTTGAAAAAGAGGAACAGCCTTGGAGGATTCACTTCCCAGTTTCAAAATGTCTTATAAATCTGCAGCAATTAAAATTTTGTGGTACTGGTATACATACAGATATGTAGATCAATGGAAGAGTGTGAAAATCCAGCCCTAAACCTTACATTTAGGTCAATCCATTTACACCAAAAGTGCAAAGGCAAACCAATGGAGGAAAGATAGTTTTTCAGTGATGCCAATACAACTGGATATCTATATGCATAAAGATGAATTTGACCAAAAGTCAACAAACTTTTTCGGTAAACAGTAAACATTTTGTGCCTTGTGACCTTACCACCTCTGTTGAAACTACTCATCTCTGCTATTGTACTGAATTCTTTCCTTTCGTGTTCTCTTGAAGGGCAGTTGATTTCTTTCTCTCTTCATGAGGGATGGTGGTAAGGAAGATGTTTGAATATGTATACTTTGGTTCCAGGATTTTGAACCAAAGAACACAAAGGGAAAAAGAAAACAAAGACTTCTAAATGTGAGGACATCATTGTAATTTAAATACATCCTTTGGTATAATGCACGATGGTACATCAAAGCTGGCAAGGAAAGAAGCAAATAGGATTGATAAACTTTCATATGAAAGCAAGGTAAAAAAAATAGAAAATTGAGAATATCATCTTAAATTTTTGACCTTTTGGAAATAAGTAGCCTTTCTGCTCTGTCACTCAGCTGGTAGTTGTTATGTCATCCATCCTACGTTGGAGTGCTCATGAAATGAAACGTGAACCCCTAGAGCTCAATTCTCTTACCAACTGTGAGTAAGTAGGACTTGGAAGGTAGCTGACTGAGTCTGTTTGACGTGAACTAGAGATGAGTCTGGAACACGTTATTGTTGTTGGAAAGCAAAGATGCCACCACATTTGGACTTGGAGTCGTGTTAAAAAAGGAAAAAAAAATCCAGCAGTCATCCTGACCAGAAGGTCCTAGTAGTGATGACTTGAACATTAAAAAGAAAGCAAAGATTTGGGTCCACTGGAATCATTCAGGCATGTGAAAGGCTGTAAGTTCTTGTCAATGTGCAAAAGGACCAAATTACATCAAATGTGCTGGAGAAGAGATGGGCCTCCAGTGTGAATTAATGCTGGGCTGTGAGGGTAGGAGGTTCCCCCAACATCACAAAGGGGGCCAACAAAGGGACAAATTATACCACTGTTGTTGTTTTTTTTATTAAGTGAAACACTTGGTTTGTTTAACAGATGACTGTTCAGTGTGGTTCACAGATCCCTGGTGTTCCATGTGGTCAAATCTTTTCATCGTAGTGCTAAGTCAGTATTTGTCTTTTTCTGTCTCATCCTTTCATGAGCATGCAGTAAAGATTTCCAGAGGCTACACAACCTGTGATATCACAACAGATTCAAAGCAAAAGCAGAGATGAGATCCCACCATCCACCTACTAAGTTGACACGAAAAAGATTTGCAAGAATGTCCACACTGCCACTCTGCTCACAATTGTTTTGTTCAGGAATTTATATTTTTGCTGAAAATATGTTATTTGTGTTAACATATAATGAATTTATTATTGTTTTTTTAAATGAATTAGTCATGTTTAAAAAACTCAGGTTTAATTTCTAGTACAGTAAATATCAGTAAACAGATAAACAAAAGCTTTTGGAGTGGGGGGGGGCTTCAATTCTTTTTAAGATCATAAAGGGATCCTGAGATCAAAAACTGTGAGAACTACTGTTTTAATTAATACATTTTCTTCTTCTTTTCATTCAGTTCAAATAGTTATTGTATCAGGAGTGAAACGTATCTGTTTTGTTTTCTGTCTCAGATGCAAGAAATGTTTTTCAAAGAAAGAGAAATATCAGTAATGCCAAGCTGACTCTGCTAGAGTATTTAGCCTTCGTCAGGGGAGATTGAAGGGTGGATTTCACCCCTTCTGGGTGGGGACTGTGCACCTGGGAAATGCAGTGACTCGGAAGAACTCAGGAATGGAGGAATTTTACAGTCTCTTGCACCCAGGGACCAGGCAAGCTCATAGCCAGTCTCCAGAAAGTAGGGAGGGGCCAAGGGGATAAAACCAGCCCAGAGAATGCCAAGGGGAGCTTCCTGAAGCACCCAATGGAATCCTCCCCAAGCAGTCGGTGTCGTCCAGCTGGGCACCTTCAGGGGGACTTGAGGGCAGGCTGTGGTCCTCTCTATGCTAGGTGGACACTGTGTGGTCCTTTACATGCATTTGAAGGAACTTGCATGCACTGTTGGTATCTGCTCAAGTTTTTCTGTCAATTGTAACACCTTTTGACAACCACAGAGATTAAGTTCTTTTTTTTTTTTTTTGAGATTGACAAGCTTTATCACAGAGCAATTACCAACCACAACAGAATGTTTAGGGCAAAGTCAAAAATGGACATGGTTTTACCAGTGGCACAGTTACCCCATCCTTCAAGTGGTCTCTTCAAATCTCCAAGTTCCTCCATCCGGAAAGTGAAAAAAGCATGTTAGGATAAGGTAATTTTCAGGAATGCTTTATTTAAACAACAGCTCCACTGACAGGAAGTGTTACACAACAACTAACAATAGATGGTATTTCAAAAGAAAAAGTGCTCCATAGAAGATCTGGCAAAGTGGTAAACATCTGAAGGAAGTGAAGTCTCCTCATTGTAGAACCTCATTGTAGAACTTCATCATGCTGTGAGGGAAGAGAGAGATAAGATTTAGCAAAGTTAGATAAGGGAAACTATAGGGAGTCTGAAATCATGACCTTCAAACTACTCTAGATTCTGAGAACAAGAAAGTATTCAACATAATTAAAATTTTCGGAAATTTAAAGTGGACCAAAAAAAAAAAAAAAAACAAACCTCAGCAACTGATTCTTACTGAGTACACACCATCAATCCACAAAACTAAAATTTACGCCAGAAATATACACAAGTGAAAGTCATCAGCTAACAGTCCTTCTACTCAGTGGCATAAATCCTCCAAGAGTGACAGAATAGTGGAAGGTCACATTCAATGTTTCACTAGTCTTCCACTACACTGTGACAATGTGTCTTACTGGGAATTAATTAGGAAATGGATGTCACCTGCCCTCTGAAGAAGCCCTCAATAGAGCATTGGAAAACAGGCAGATGGGATGTGTGCGGAAGCTAGAATATTGTAAGGGCAAAGGGCTGGGAAGGAGGAGAATTGGGAACCTCTTTCTCTTTCACTCTGTATTCAGTATCAAGAATGGTGCTTGGCACATAGTCGGTGCTCAATAAATATCTCATGAATGACTGAGGATAGTGTAATTAAATTGGTAAATTAGTGTAAATTAAATCAGAGAACTGTTGTGAGGAGCAGATTAAAAAGGAAGGATAAGTTTAGCAATATTTTATTATCTTTCCAGGATCAAACAGAGCCTGGAGTTGCTTTCCCAGGGTCTGGAATGGTCTATCCAGTTGGAATATAGTCCCTGTGGCTACTTCCTCAATATTCCTTTGTGTTCTTGGAAAGTTTTGTAAAAAAATATATATTCTCTTTCAATGTGTTTAAAAAGCAAAAAGTGCTAGAAGTGGGTTTGAAAGGAACTTAATACCAACTAATGTATAACTCAGTCAAATTAGGTGAATATTGTGTTTCATAGTTGAAAAGAAGTAGTCAGAAAAAAAAAAAAAAAAAAGAAGTAGTCAGATGAAGAAAACAATCTCCTCCTGATTGGGGAAAAAGAATCAGGAGATACACATACAATGTGTCCATCTTTTGGTTTCTACTCATGAGAATCATACCTCCTTTATTATTGTTGTGGGGATTAAAGGAGGTCAACAGAAAGTGCTTAGCACTTAATGTACTTATCTACTTAGCACTTATGTACTTAATGAATGTTAGCACTTATTCTTTCTTTGATTGGGATGGAGTCCTCACATGTTTTTCAAAAAATTTTACTGAAGTATAGTTGATTTACAGTGTTGTGTTAATTTCTGCTGTGCAGCAAAGTAACTCAGTAATATATATATATATATATATATATATATATATATATATATATATATATTGTTTTCCATATTCTTTTCCATTACGGTTTATCACAGGATATTGAATAGAGTTCCCTGTGCTATACAGTAGGACCTTGTTGTTTATCCATCTTATATGTACTAGTTTGCATCTGATAATCCCAAACTCCCAGTCCTTCCCTCCCCCACACCCCTCATATGCTTTTTAAATTTTTACTTTAATATATTTTTAGAGCAGTTTTGGATTTATAGAAAAATTGCACAGAAAGTACAGAGAGCTCTCCACGTACCACCTCTCTCTCATCCATACCCCCTGCTGTTAACATCTTGGCATTAGTATGGTACATTTATTAAAATTGATGAACCCATATTGATACCTTATTATTAACTAAAGTCTATAGTTTACACTAGGGTTGACGCTGTGATTTTAAGTTCTATGGGTTTTGCCAAATGCATAATATCACATATCCACCATTACAGTATCATACAGCAGTTTCACTGCCCTAAAAAATCCTCTGCTCTGTCTATTCATCCTTCCTTCCCTGTTAATCCCTGGCAACCACTGATCTTTTTACTGTCTCCATAGTTTTACTTTTCCAGAATGTCATATAGTTGGAATCATACCATATCTAGCCTTTTCAGGCTGGCTTCTTTCACTTAGCAATATGCATTTAAGTTTCCTCCATGTCTTTTTGTGGCTTGAGAGCTCCTTTGTTTTGTTTTTTCACTATATAATATTCCATATGCATCTTAAATACCACTCATCTGCTGTAGTTTTAAGTATTGGAGTTAGGGAAAATTTGTAATTTTAACCACTATGGTTAGGGAAAATTTGACATCTCAGAGAGGCAGTGTAAATATAGTGACTAAAAACAGCTTTTGCTATGCAACATACCTGAATACAGCAATATTCAACATTCAAAACCAATATATTGAGCATAGTACATAACAGGTGTTGTGTTTGACACTCTCAGCTCTGGAGATAAAGCGGCAAAAGTCCAGACACAGTACCTGTCATGTTGCCCCTGAAGCCCGTCGCTGACACACATACACACAACCAGCTTCACACCTACCTAGTGCTTACTTTACACCATGAGCTGTTTTAAGGGCCTTCCAAATATTGACTCATTTAATCCCCACAACAACCCTATAAGTAGGTACCATTATTAGTCCCATTTTACAGATGAGGAAACAGAGGCACAGAGAAGGTAAGTAATTTTCTCTACGTTCCACCACTCCCAGTTAGCAGATCTGGGATTGAGACTGAGGCAGTCTGGCTTTAGGTCTAAATTCCTCTCAGTCAAGCTCTGCTGCCTTTAGTGGCAGCCCAGTGGGAGAGCAGAGAACCAAGGAAGCCATAGCAACGCAGCAGGTTAAACCTGGTGGCAAGACAAGCACGTGGTTCTGGGGGGACACCAGGACCACTTGACCTAGTTCTAATCGCAGAGGGGTGGGGGAGATGGTCAGGAAATGCTTGCTTGAGGAAGCAGCCCTTGTGATGTTGTCTGAAGTGTGAGAAAGCCATGACTTTCTGAAATGTCAATGTGCATGAGTCCTTGACTTCCCAGTGCCTCAGTGTCCCACCTGATAATGAACAGCCACCTCGTATGGTTTTGTGGGGTTTGAGAAATGCACAGTGCCATGGGAGAGAGCTGCTTGTTAGCTACGATAAGGAGGGTAACGATGATGTTGTCACTTCCTGCTGGGTTCTCAACCTGTCCCTGGCCATGGGCCGACTGATGCCACCACTTTGCCTTCTTTTGCTTCAACTTCACCCCCATAGCCTTGTCACTCTAAGGTCGCTGAGTGCCGGGCAACAGCAATACAACCTCTCTCTGGGTATCACTGAGCTCTTATTCTGACTGTTGAAGAAGAAGGTAGAGATGGGGAAATGGAGGGAAGTTGAGAAAGCAGACACAGTGTTATTTGCACTGTCCTCAGGCTGTATTTAAGACCATCCATCTGCTTCTTTGACCAATAAGCTGGCTCTGAATTCAGCGTCAATGAAGTTCCAAAATGGTTTGGAGCAATGGCGTCCACAACGATACTAAACACACACACTTTGATGCAGAGCCCCCTTTGGATGTATTTTAAAAAAACAACTCTCTTTGCTTTATACTAGATTGCATACTAGATTTAAGAAATAATGCACAAAGGAAAATATGCCTTCCTGCAATGACTGTAATTCACTGTAAAAACGTAAAGTATTGGACTTGTGTGTTGATTTTACGTGTCCCGGACCAATTTCAGCACTGCATGCCTTCAAGTGGGGCCACCTGTGAAGCCAAGCCATTTAACAGCACAGCTGCTTCACCTACCCAACAGTCCTCAAATGACTCCAAGTCTCCCTGAACATCCCCTCAAATCTGCACGTGAAAATGCATCCATAACAGTGATGGTGTTTCTTCATCATGCGACCTTCTGTATTTTAATTGCATGAAATAAACCAGAATTATCAAAAATGGATATACATGATCTGAATAGCTGTTGATATCGTTAACCCTTTGTGTGATCATGTATTGTGTTGCACTGAATAATCAATTCAACCTCTGGGGAGCTTTATACCTAACAGTCACACTATTCAGAGTTAAATAAATGTGATAACTTTTGTCACTTCTATCAAGTCAGGCACTGCATCCTAAACTCAAAACTACAGAAAATGTTTTCATTAGAAAAACCAAAACTTGGTATGAATTGTTTTGACTTGAAGCAACTTTTCTGGCTATATAAACATGCGAGGATTGTTTATAAATCAATGTTGTGTCCTGGGAAAAGGCTTTACTGACTAGTGCATATAGTAAATGTGAGTTTTCTCAGAAGCCAGTACTAAAGCCATTTATCAGACAACAGGTCTCATTTTACAGGGTGACTGTACGTACACACCAAGTAGTTAGTGGACTTTGGCATAATTTTAGTGGCTCCAGTTAAAAGCCTACGTCTCTTACTGGGTCTGCAATCTACAAAAGTCTACAGTTAGAGGTTTGTTTCATGAACTTGGGCCAAGTGAGAGCAAGGCCACCTCTTAAAGTGGAAAGACATGGAAAGAAAGGCTCCAATGGGGCCACCATGGCAACAGGTGGGAAGAAACATCAATTTGGAAAAAAATGTCTTTGAGCCCACCCTGCTCAGCAGTGTCACCCAGGGCACCCTCATGATGAGATTTCTGGGGCTCTGGCACCAGTTATCAAGTTTGATACAGAGGAAGAGGCTACGGTGATTGTTGACATTCTCAGCGTATGACTGCATATTCACTCCAAACCCATGTGAAACAATTGTAATTAATAACTACCCTCGCAGATTGAAGTCCCCTAAGGGAACCAGACTCAGCACTTCATGTTATCTTCTGACACAGGAACTCTGATTGAAGGACAAATTAAGGAGTGTTGGGCGGCCATTTGGCCTGGATGGACTTGACCATCATGGGAGGATCTGCACTGACCAGATTCCACTCTCCTGGTTGTGAAAGAAGCCCTTGCCTGGACACATAGCATCTGGACTGCCAGGTTGGGTTACCAAGTTCACACCCTTTTGGGTCCATACCCTGGCACCACTCTTACTTCTCCTAAAGAAAGATTTATTGTTTGAGTGAGATGCATAGCTTGGTTTCATCTCAGGAAAGCACAGCAGAGTGTCATTTATCCAAGTACAATAGAAATGGCTAAAAGAGTAAAGGGGTTATTCCAACAAGGGCTGAGGATGATTTTTCTATAAGGAGCGAAGCCAGGAGACTTAAGCAGCCAAGCTCCACACAACCATGGTGATATATGTTGAAGAGATATATAGGGAAGACACCCTCTCAAGTCACCGGTTTTCACTGTCGAGGCCCCTCAGTGGGAAGGGACTCTGATGATAGCTTTTGCAACTGATTATGAAACAACACTTGATGTGTGGACTTGTGGGTGGCAAGAATGTTGAGGTGTTCAATGTTTCTCCAATGAAAATGCACAGGGGAGAGGAAATGCTATGGGCAACCAGAGTCACAAAGCATGGGTGTTAAAGTTTGGCTTGTCCATAGCGTCATAGTCTCCAGTTGCTGTTATCTTCTTTAAACAAAGGGGGGTCATCCAATGTCAGCACACCCACACGGAAGTGAGCTGCTTACACATGGCTGGCGTATGAGCTGGCATGGCTCTCCTGGGGCCAATTTGGCAATATGTCCTAGAAGCCACAAAATACTTACCTCCTTTGACACAGCAATTCATACCCAAGAATTTAAGAGACATACATATTGAATTAAGTTCACTGTACATGATTTACAAGATGGAAAATTTTGAAACAGTGCCAATGCCCAGTAGTACAGGTATGATAATATAGATAATGTACCTCTATCCAATGGAATACTCTACATTCCTAAAACACCACATTCTAGAAGAACATTTGATGGGGAAAAAAAAATCACAATATATACTTAAGGAAAAGCTTACAAAATGGTAGCATTCTAGTTCCATTTTTAAGTTACTTAAAATGCCAAATTAGTTTAAAAGATAAAATATTTTAAAATATCTAGACATGTGGTCGGGAGAATTCTAAACATGTGTCCTTCAACTAGGGTGTTCTGGGCACGCCCTAGTGCCTGGAACCTGTGAACTGGATGTGGTACCACTTGATGACTGTTATGCTATATGGCGCAGCTGACCTTAATATGGAAAGATTATCCCTATGGACCTAATCTGATCACATGAGACCTTTTAAAAGCAGAGTCAGAGAGATCTGAAGTGAAGGGATGACTTGGTGTGATGCTACTGGATTGGGGATGGAACAGGCCAGGTGAGATGGAAAGCAGGTGACCTAAGAGAGGCCGGAGCTGACAGCCAGCATGGAAGTGGGGCCCTCAGTCCTACAGATGCAAAGAACTGAATTTGACCGAGAACCTGAATGTGTTTGCAAGTTGATTCTTGTCTAGGGACTCTGGATAAGAGCCTGGCTTCCTGACAGCTGGACATCCTTGGAGCCCTGAGCAGAGACCCCATCAGGCCCTGCCAGACATGAGACCTATGGAGCTGTGAGCTAGTAAATCTGCATCACTTTAAGCTGCTACGTATTCAGTAATGTGTTACACAGGAATAGAATACGCATACTGAAAGTGCACCCAAAAAAGACTGAAAGAAGGGAAACCAAAATAATAACAGCAGTTTGTCTCAGCAATAGAACGCTTCTTTTACTGTGCATTTGGTACAACAAGTATGGGTTCCCTTTGAATTCAGGAAAGAGATATCTTTAAAAAACAAAAGTGTAATCACATATTTCCAAAAGAGAAAGGTAATATTGTGTGTAGTGTTCATTCAGAACGGGTAGATTTAAGAGGAGAAAACTTCCTTCCTGGGCCTTGTCTGTGCAGTTCACGACTATTCCAGACCAGAAGCTGTGCCTGGTTCATCGTGTGTCCTCAAAACATGTTTGTTGAATGAATGAATGAATATATTTAACCATCTTTATCATCTATCAAATCTGGGCAGTATGTAACGGTTTCCTACTGCAGAAGTTGAGAAATTCGCTTACTTTACTCTTTCCCCATCTTTTCCTTCTCCATGATCTTCTCAGTTATATGCTCATTTGTGTTTCCTTGTTGTTTATAATACATATCTTCCATTTCATGACCACAATCCTTGTGCTCTGTGATTCTTAGTCCCACATGTAAATGAACACAGCACACACTGCCAGTACTTTTGATGCCCTAAGATCCTACTGTTATGATTTCTCCCTGTCCCATTTACTCCCATCTATTCCATCTCACATTTCCCATCCCACTCCATCCTTTCATTATATTCCAGCTTTCATCCTTTCACGATAGGCAGTAGTGAACTGGGCAGACAAGGCCAAGTCCTCACAGGGCTTACATTCTAGTGAGGGGAGCAGACAACATAAAAGTCTACAAAGAAGCAAGATCATTATAACTTGGTGGTAATTGTTATAAAGATAATAATGAAGAGACATGATGAGGAAGGAAGGAGAGGAGGGGTTACTTCAGGTTCTGGGTCAAGAAAGGCCTCTCTGAGGAGGTAACATAGAAGGGCAGAATGAGAGGGAGAGAGAGAGGTATGAGTTTGAGGTGGGAAAGATAGGCAGAAGCTAAGATGATTCTATAATTTAATGCCTAAACAAAGATGGTCTGAGAAGGAAAGAGGACACTATTAATAACTGTGCAGGAGTGATACAGAAAAAAAGGGGCTGCCCTGGATCTGGGTGTGGCCGCCATGGCAGAGGCCTGCCTTGTAGACAGTGAGGAGGAGATTGGATTTTATTCTAAGGATAGTGGGATCCACAAAGGATTTAAAGCAGGACAGCTCTGCTCTCTCTCTCTCTCTCTGCGTTTCAAATGAATGGATTACAGAGGGTAAAAATGTGCTGTGGTGGAAGCCAGAAGAAAGGCCTGTCAAGAGGCCTGCCTCCTCCAACTAAAGATGCTGGTGCCTTGAACTGAGGTGGTTGGGGTCAGGACGGAGAGGAAAGAATGGATTCAAGCATATTTTGAAGAAGAAATTTTGGGTTGAATTGGTTGGATAAGGACAAAGAAGAAACCAGGGATGACACCTTAGCTTTTGGCTTTGACAAATAAGTAGAGAGTGATCTCTTTACTGAAATATGGAAGAATGTGAAAGGCAGATGTTTGGGAAGCTAGAATCATAATTTGGTTCTGCATATCAAGATGGAGATGCTTATTCAGGCACCCAATAGTGATATTAAGTAGGCAATCTAGAGCCCAAGGGAGAAGGCTTGAATGGAGGAAGTACATTAAAAGGTACAAAAGAAGCCACTTGAAGAATATATTATAACAAAAATTAGAAGGTAGGGGAACTGCGTGTTTCATTAGGGAATCAATAGCTATTATTAAAGTTTGTAAGTAAAAAGGATTTAAGTAAATTATTTTAAGTTGTAAAGCTAACCTAGAAGAAATGAAATTGACTATAAATCTTCCAAATTATCAAAAGGAAAATCCTGACACAGTCAAAAAGAGAAGATATATATATATATATATATATATATATATATATATATATATAGCAAGAGATAAAAAGAACAAAAGAAGCAAAGAAGACACAAAGAAAAATGAAGAGTTAAAGGCAAACATATCTGTAATATCAAATAATGGATAAAGTACTTTATTAAAGGGAAAATGATTTTTGGACTGAATCAAAACCCATCTAAAAGTCACCTATAAAAACAAATGACAGAGCTTCCCTGGTGGCGCAGTGGTTAAGAATCCACCTGCCAATGCAGGGGACACTAGTTTGAGCCTTGGTCTGGGAAGATCCCACATGCTGTGGAGCAACTAAGCCCGCAAGCCACAACTACTGAACCAGCGTGCTGGGAAGGAAGAGTCTCTACAACATATGGTGTCGAGAGGGGCTTCCCTGGCGGTGCAGTGGTTAAGAATCCGCCTGCCAATGCAGGGGACATGGGTTGGAGCCCTGGTCCAGGAAGATCCCACATGCCATGGAGCAATTAAGCCTGTGCGCCACAACTACTGAGCTGTGCTCTAGAGCCCGCGAGCCACAACTACTGAAGCCTGTGTGCCTAGAGCCCATGATCTGCAACAAGAGAAGCCACTGCAATGAGAAGCCCGTGCACCACAGCGAAGAGTAGTTCCCGCTCGCTGCAACTAGAGAAAGCCCGCACACAGCAGCGAAGACCCAATGCAGCCAAAAATAAATACATAAATAAATTAATTAATAAAAACAAAACAACACCAAAACAAACAAACAAACAAAAACATGACAAAGACAAAACGACACAGAACATTTGGAATTACAAAAGACAGGCAAAGAGGCATACAGCAAACCATGAATTAGAAGAAAGCAGGGTAGCAATAGTAATAACAGAAAAGATTAAACTTGAGGCAAAGGGCATTCAATGAGCAGGCTCAGTTTGTAATGATAAAGGGTACAACACACATGAAGAGCCCTCATTGATCTCCCTGTCCCAAGTGATCTAGAATCAAAATTCATAGAGCAAAAAATGTGGAAAACACAAAGAGAAATGAAAATACAATAAAAACAGGAGACAACTCACCTGCCAGCTACTGACAGATCAAGTAGAGAAAAATGAAGTAAGAACACAGAAAATGGTTTTCAAAATGCAATGTGCACCAGAATTATCTGTGATGCTTCTAAAAATGCCATTCATAAAACTCTAGTCAAGTAGGTCGGGAGCAATGCTCAGGAATCTGAAATTCATATGCCCTCCAGATGATTCTGAGGCACAGACAACACTTCAGAAGCAAAACAGTATAGAGAATCTAAATGACACACCAAATAAGGCAAATCTAATAGATTGATATTGAACATTATACCTGGAAAAAAAGAGAATACAGCTTATTTTGAATTATTCATGAAATATTTACTGATTGTATATAAAGCTGCAGATGAAATGTCAAAAAAATTTCTATGAAGTAGAGATAGTTCAGACAACATTTTTGGACCAAAATGTGTTGAGGATAAATAACAGAAAATTAACAAGCAGAAAAACCCAAATATCAAGATATATTTAACCCTCTAGTATACAATAAACAAATTTTGTCGCAAAGAGGTACTCAAAATCAAAATTGCATGATACCAAACAAGTAATTTTTTAAAAAATGTACATATCAAAACCTATGGCATTTAGATAAGTTTCACTCAGTGGAAAAGTCTAGACCCCAAACACTTCCATTGCTAAATACCAAAGAATGAAAGAAAATGAAAGGAAGGAAATTACATCTTACACTAACTAATTTTGCACTGTCTCAAGACTGGTGAGATTGGTTAATAATCTATTCACATGTTTGTTCACCATTTGCTACTCATCTTTAATTTTCTTCTGCTCATGTCTTTGGCCTCTTTCTATTTAAGCTCTTATTATCATAGGCTTGTAGAAATTATTTACGTAGTTTTCACTACCTCAAGGTCATGAACATATTTTCTTACACTTAAAAAAATTTCATAAGATAATTTAAAATTCAGAAAAGTTTAGAAAATAATATAATAAATGTCCGCATATCTAGCACCCAATTCTAATACACTTTATTATTTTGCCATTTTTGGCTTAATTTTTTAAGTATTAATACATTACATGTGGGAATTCTGGAGGATTATGCTGGCAGTAGCATAGGTCTTTTGTTTTGTTTTTCTCTTTTTGCTGGAAGATTTCTTCTTTTAACATCTTTTTTGGAGTATAACTGCTTTAGAAGGGTGTGTTAGTTTCTGCTTTATAACAAAGTGAATCAGCTATACATATAAATATATCCCCATATCTCCTCCCTCTTGCATCTCCCTCCCATCCTCCCTATCCCACCCCTCTAGGTGGTCACAAAGCACCAAGCTGATCTCCCTGTGCTGTGCAGCTGCTTCCCACTAGCTATTTATTTTACGTTTGGTAGTGTATATATGTCGGTGTCACTCTCTCACTTCGTCCCAGCTTACCCTTCCCCCTCCCCGTGTCCTCAAGTCCATTCTCTACGTCTGCATCTTTACTCCTGTCCTGCCCCTAGGTTCTTCAGAACCTTTTTTTTTTCAGATTCCATATATATGTGTTAGCATATGGTATTTGTTTTTCTCTTTCTGACTTACTTCACTCTGTATGACAGTCTGTAGGTCCAGCCACCTCACTACAAATACCTCAATTCATTTCTTTTTCTGGCTGAATAATATTCCATTGTATATATGTGCCACATTTTCTTTAGCCATTCATCTGTTGATGGACACTTAGGTTGCTTCCATGTCCCGGCTATTGTAAATAGAGCTGCATTGAACATTGTGGCAAATGATTCTTTTTGAATTATAGTTTTCTTAGGGTATAGGCCAAGTAGTGGGAATGCTGGGTTGTATTATAGTTCTATTTTTAGTTTTTTAAGGAACCTCCATACTGTTATCCATAGTGGCTGTAACAATTTACATTCCCACCAACAGGGCAAGAGGGTTCCTTTTCTCCACACCCTCTCCAGCATTTACTGTTTGTAGATTTTTTGATGATGGCCATTCTGACTGGTGTGAGGTAATACCTCATTGTAGCTTTCATTTGCATTTCTCTAATGATTAGTGATGCTGAGCAACCTTTCATGTGTTTGTTGGCAATCTGTATATCTTCTTTAGAGAAATGTCTATTTAGGTCTTCGGCCCATTTTTAGATTGGGTTGTTTGTTTGTTTTTTTCATATTGAGCTGCATGAGCTGCTTGTAAATTTTGGAGATTAATCCTTTGTCAGTTGCTTCATTTGCAAATATTTTCTCCCATTCATAGGGTTGTCTTTTCGTCTTGTTTATGTTTTCCTTTGCTGTGCAAAAACTTTTAAGTTTCGTTAGTTCCCATTTGTTTATTTTTGTTTTTATTTCCATTTCTCTAGGAGGTGGGTCAAAAAGTTTCTTGCTGTGATTTATGTCATAGACTGTTCTGCCTATGTTTTCCTCTAAGAGTTTTATAGTATCTGGCCTTACATTTAGGTCTTTAATCCATTTTGAGTTTATTTTTGTATATGGTGTTAAGGAGTGTTCTAATTTCATTCTTTTACATGTAGCTGTCCAGTTTTCCCAGCACCACTTATTGAAGAAGCTGTCTTTTATCCATTGTATATTCTTGCCTCCTTTATCAAAGATAAGGTGACCATAGCTGTGTGGGTTTATCTCTGGGCTGTCTATCCTGTTCCATTGATCTATATTTCTGTTTTTGTGCAAATACTATATTGTCTTGATTACTGTAGCTTTGTAGTATAGTCTGAAGACAGGGAACCTGATTTCTCCAGCTCCGTTTTTCTTTCTCAAGATTGCTTTGGCTCTATTCGGGGTCTTTTGTGTTTCCATAAAAATTGTGAAATTTTTTGTTCTAGTTCTGTGAAAAATGACATTGGTAGTTTGATAGGGATTGCATTGAATCTGTAGATTGCTTTGTATAGTATAGTCATTTTCACGATGTTGATACTTCCAATCCAAGAACTTGGTATATCTCTCCATCTGTTTGTATCATCTTTAATTTCTTTCATCAGCGTCTTATAGTTTTCTGCATACAGGTCTTTTGTCTCCTTAGGTAGGTTTATTCCTAGGTCTTTTATTCTTTTTGTTGCAATGGTAAATGGGAGTGTTTCTTTAATTTATCTTTCAGATTTTTCATCATTAATGTATAGGAATGCCAGAGATTTCTGTGCATTAATTTTGTATTCTGCTCCTTTACCAAATTCATTGATTAGTTCTAGTAGTTTTCTGGTAGCATCTTTAGAAATCTCTATGTATAGTTTCATGTCATCTGCAGACAATGACAGCTTTACTTCTTCTTTTCCAATTTGGATTCCTGTTATTTCTTTTTCTTCTCTGATTGCTGTGGCTAAAACTTCCAAAACTATGTTGAATAACAGTAGTGAGAGTGGACAACATTGTCTCCTTCCTGATCTTAGAGGAAATGGTTTCAGTTTTTCACCATTGTGAACAATGTTCGCTGTGGGTTTGTCATAAATGGCCTTTATTATGTTGAGGTAAGTTCCCTCTATGCCTACTTTCTGGAGGGTTTTTATCATAAAGTGGTGTTGAATTTTGTCGAAGGCTTTTTGTGCATCTATTGAGATGATCATATGGTTTTTCTGCTTCAATTTGTTAATATGGTTTATTACATTGATTGATTTGCATATATTGAAGAATCCTTGCATTCCTGGGATAAACCCTATGTGATCACGGTGTATGATCCTTTTAATGTGTTGTTGGATTCTGTTTGCTAGTATTTTGTTGAGGATTTTTGCATTTATGTTCATCAGTGGTATTGGTCTGTAGTTTTCTTTCTTTGTGGCATCTTTTTCTGGTTTTGGTATCAGGGTGATGGTGGCCTCATAGAATGAGTTGGGAAGTGTTCCTCCCTCTGCTATATTTTGGAAGAGTTTGAGAAGGATAGGTGTTAGCTCTTCTCTAAATGTTTAATAGAATTTGCCTGTGAAGCCGTCTGGTCCTGGCCTTTTGTTTGTTGGAAGATTGTTAATTACAATATCAATTTCAGTGCTTGTGATTGGTCTGTTTATATTTTTTGCTTCTTCCTGGTTCAGTCTCAGAAGGTTGTGCTTTCCTACGAATTTGTCCATTTCTTCCAGGTTGTATTGACATATAGTTGCTTGTAGTAATCTCTCATGATCCTTTGTATTTCTGCAGTGTCAGTTGTTACTTCTCCTTTGTCATTTCTAATTCTATTGATTTGAGTCTTTTCCCTTTTTTTCTTGATGAGTCTGGATAATGGTTTATCAAGTTTGCTTATCTCTCAAAGAACCAGCTTTTAGTTTTATTGATCTTTTCTATTATTTCCTTCATTTCTTTTTCATTTATTTCTGATCTGATCTTTATGATTTCTTTCCTTCTGCTAACTTTGGGGGTTTTTTTGTTCCTCTTTCTCTAACTGCTTTAGGTGTAGGTTTAGGTTGTTTTTTTCTGATGTTTCTTGTTTCTTGAGGTAGGATTGTATTGCTATAAACTTGCCTCTTAGAACTGCTTTTGCTCCATCCCTTAGGTTTTGGGCTGTCATGTTTTCATTGTCATTTCTTTCTAGGTATTTTTTGATTTCCTCTTTGATTTCTTCAGAGATCTCTTGGTTATTTAGTACTGTATTGTTTAGCCTCCATATATTTGTATTTTTTACAGATTTTTTCCTGTTATTGATATCTAGTCTCATAACATTGTGGTCAGAAAAGATGCTTTATACGATTTCAATTTTCTGAAATTTACCAAGGCTCGATTTGTGATCCAAGATGTGATCTATCCTGGAGAATGTTCCATGAGCACTTGAGAAGAAAGTGTATTCTGTTGTTTTTGGATGGAATGTCCTAGTAGCATATGTTTTGAATCTCCCCATGTTGTCTCCACAAAAAGAGAGAGAACAGGAGAACTCAGTTCCTGCTGGTCCTCCCTCTCCCCACCCCCAGAGCCCACTTGACTGCACATCAGTGAAGGGCAACTTCATGCCCACTGCCAGGGCTCAGCTGCATTCTCACAAGGGAAAGTTCCTCTTTATAGAAATATTCCAGTTAGGAAATGAAGATGGCTTTGTGAATTAGAAAATTGTGTTTTGCAGTCCCTAATGGAGTCATGGATTAGGGCTACAAACATCATAAAAAGAAAGATAACTCAGCACCCTGTACTTCCAGGTGGAAGCCTAGGCAGCAGTTATGAAAGAATCATGCCAAAAAAGGGGGGGTGAAAAGAGAAACCTGAATCTGATCAAACCTTACCTCCCCTCCTACTTTACAGGGACTATAAGGAAAAGAGGAATAATTAATAAAATCCTGACCGTGGGAAATGCTATATGACTAATTAGCCAGTTTTTTCAACAAAAAGCATTTGGGGGGAAACATCAAGATGAACTCTTTCTTCAATGAAAAGACATTAAGGAAACATATCAACCGAGCTCAGCATTGGGACCTTATTTGGTTCCCAATACAGGCAAGTTATTAAAACATGATTCTAAGATGAGTGGGGCATGTGAGCACTGACTGGATATAATTTTTAGGTGTGACAATTGTATTATCAAGACATACATGTTAAAATATCTACAGGTGAAATTTTAATATTTCCAGGTTATTTCAAAATGATTTCAGGGAAGGAGTGGGTGGGCTATGAATAGTGATAAGGTTGAAGTGAGGTTTTATTTTACAGTAATATATATCTAACATCAGTTCGATATCTGGGATGCTGCCATAATAAACTTTAATACTGCACATGTGATGTTGTTTTTGGGTGGGGTGGTGAGCCACAGCTGGAAGGGCTTTGAGAAGCCTGTTAAAGGAAGCAGGACATACCTTGAGGAGGGGAACTTGAGGGATTATTATGCTTTCCTCTCAACTTTTAGAAGTGTTTTCAAATTTCTATGATGAAATAAAAATAAAGTAATAAAATGTACTTCCAGTTTAAGCTCTGACATCTGAAGAGCTTGGAAGTCAACACTCCCATCCTCACAACAACAGAAAACTGGACAAACTGAAAACCAATGGTTTTTCTTGGGCTGCTCAGAGATTTGGGGTTGTGGGGTCAACTGCAACCCCACAATCTGGGAAATGCCTGATCTAAAAAGTCACAAATGATCTACTTACCTGGAGTGGGAGCTGCTGGAGCTACAAGCTGGTAAGACCCAAATGGTAATTTTGATGAATTGCTGGGGGCTGAGTGTGGCCTAGTGTGAAAGGGAGAAACATCTGGGGGCCACAGTTTCTGGTGGGACACCCACTTTCGTGTGCTTTCCCTCTAGGAACCCCAGCAGGTTTCTGCAGTGGAGATCTGAGAAAGATCTCATGATTAGAGCAAAGAAAAGGAAGAGTAATTACTGTAAAATACCACCAGAGCTTTTTCTAGGAATGGAGACTTTTCCAGAGCCCGGCAAGGAGAGGGAAGGGTATGCCTTTTCTCCCACTCCAGCCCCCTCCAACCTCCCTGTCTCTTCATAGGAAGAATCAGGTGAAACTACCATCAAAAGGAGTCAGGGTTTCAAGGAAATAGGTTGGAAATGTAGCATCCAGGGAAAGAAGCAGGGAACAGGAAAAAGAAAAAAAAGCTAATCTATGGAAGAAACACTGGTGAGGGTCACAGCACAGAGACACAGGCCAACAAAAGGACTGAGATTCAAACATATGATTATAGAATGCTCACACACACACACACACACACACACCCTAACATCACACCAACAGAACTCCAGTATAATAGCTGTGGGTTCCAACTAAAAGAGCTGCAAGATGTAGGCTCTCTCTGAGGAAGACTACTTAGAGAAGCCCAAAATGAGGAGGGGAGATTTTATAAAAGGATAATAGAGGGATTTTAAATCTCTGGCACCTACAGCCACAGCAAAGATTAAACAGACCTCAACTCCCAGATTAGCATGAATCCTCACACTAAAGTCTATTTATCTTCATACCTATTACCCAACAGAGCATGCTAGGCTTTCAACAAAATAGTGAAAGTCATGTTAAAAGGAAAGAAAAAACACACTATGATGAGAAAAAGCAAGCATCACAATCAGACTCAGATATGACATAGAAGTTGAAATTATCAGACAGTGATGTAAAAGATTCTGATTAATATATTAAGGGCTCTGATGGGAAAATAGACAATATTTAAAAGCAAATGGGTAATGTAAGGAGAGAGACAGAACTATAAGAAAGAATAAAAATGAAATGCTAGAAATAAAAAATAACATAGCATAAATGAAGAATGCCTTTGAAAGGCTCATTGTGGCAAAAACAGAATCATGGAGATTAAAGATAGATCAATTGAAAATTAACAAAATGAAAAGCAAAGAGAAGAAAGAATTTTTTAAAAGACAATATCCAAGAACTTAGAGACAATTTCAAAAAATGTAAAAATAATTGCATATCTTGAATACCAAAATGGAGAAGAGAACACAGAGCAGAAGAAATATTTGAATTAATAATGGCCAAGAAGTTTCCAAAATTAATGACAAACACCAAACCACAGATGCAAAAAGCTCAGAGAACACCAAGCAGAATAAATACTAATAAAGCCACACCTGGGCATGACCTTTTTAAAGTTAGAAAACAAAAGACAAAGAGAAAATCAAGAAAGAATTCAGAAGAAAAATACATCTTACCTATAAAGGAGCAAGGAAAAGAATTAACTTAAGGAAGATAAGAATCTTTTCATCAGAATCCATGTAAGCCAAAATTGGTAGTAAAATATTTTAAATGTCAAAAGAACAAAACCACGGACCTAGAATTTTATATCCAGCAAAATTAGCCTTCAAAATTAAAGCAGAGATAAAGACTTTGTAGGACAAAGAGAATGAAGAAAATCATCACTAGCAAATTGGCCTGCAAAAAATATTATGAAAAGTTCCTCAGACAGAAGAAAATGATGTATTCAGATCAGAAACCAGAATCTACATAAAGAATAGAAGCACATCAGAGGAGGAATGAATGATGATAAAATAAAATTGTTTATATTTATTATTTCTAATTGATCTAAAAGATAACAGTTTGAAGTAATTACAGTAAAAATATATGGGGTTATGATTATATACATATATATGTAAAATTTAAAAAAAAATTTTAAGAGGTATAATTGATATGCTAAGAGGAGCACTTGATTACAACCAGAGAGGGCATAATATACAAAAATCTGTTGCTTTTCTACACACTAATAATGAAATATCAGAAAGAAAAATAATAAAATGATGCTGTTTAAAATCTCATCAAAAAAGAATAAAATACCTAGGAATAACTTAATCAAGGGGGTGAAAGACCTATATTCTAAAAACTATAAAACATTGATGGATCTGTCCTTCACTCTGGGAGACGGTCCGGGCTGCGAGGCTCTGGAGCTCTTACTTGAATTTGTGGCGCAGAGAGTTCGTGAGGTGGTATTATCCCCATTTTACGAATGAGGAGCCTGAAGCTCAGACAGACCGTGTGGACGAAAGGCTCTTGGTGCTCCAGCCAGGCATCAGGGCCGTGCCTCTGAGGTGGGAGAGCCAACTTCAGAACACTGGTCCACAAGAGACCTCCCAGCTCCACGTAATACCAAACGGCAAAAATCTCCCAGAGATCTCCATCTCAACATCAAGACCCAGCTTCACTCAACGACCAGCAAGCTACAGTGCTGGACATCCTATGCCAAACAACTAGCTAGACAGGAACACAACCCCATCCATTGGCAGAGAGGCTGCCTAAAATCATAATAAGGCCACAGACACCACAAAATACACCACCAGACGTGGACGTGCCCACCAGAAAGACAAGATCTAGCCTCATCCACCAGAACTCAGGCACTAGTTCCCTCCACCAGGAAGCCTACACAACCCACTGAACCAACCTTAGCCGCTGGGGACAGATACCAAAAACAACGGGAACTACGAACCTGCAGCCTGTGAAAAGGAGACCCCAAACACAGTAAGATAGGCAAAATGAGACGACAGAAACACACACAGCAGATGAAGGAGCAGGCTCAAAAACACACTGGACTTAACAAATGAAGAGGAAATAGGTAGTCTACCTGAAAAAGAATTCAGAATAATGATAGTAAGGATGATCCAAAATCTTGGAAATAGAATAGACAAAAATGCAAGAAACATTTAACAAGGATGTAGAAGAACTAAAGAGGAACCAAGCAATGATGAAAAACACAATAAATGAAATTAAAAATACTCTAGATGGGATCAATAGTAGAATAACTGAGGCAGAAGAAAGGATAAGTGACCTGGAAGATAAAATGGTGGAAATAACTACTACAGAGCAGGATAAAGAAAAAAGAATGAAAAGAACTGAGGACAGTCTCAGGGACCTCTGGGACAACATTAAACGCTCCAACATTCGAATTATAGGGGTACCAGAAGAAGAAGAGAAAAAGAAAGGGACTGAGAAAATTTTTGAAGAGATTATAGTTGAAAACTTTCCTAATATGGGAAAGGAAATAGTTAATCAAGTCCTGGAAGCACAGAGAGTCCCATACAGGATAAACCCAAGGAGGAACACGCCAAGACACATATTAATCAAACTGTCAAAAATTAAATATAAGGAAAACATATTAAAGGCAGCAAGGGAAAAAAAACAAATAACACACAAGGGAATCCCCATAAGGTTAACATCTGATCTCTCAGCAGAAACTCTGCAAGCCAAAAGGGAGTGGCAGGATATACTTAAAGTCATGAAGGAGAAAAACCTACAACCAAGATTACTCTACCCAGCAAGGATCTCATTCAGATTCGATGGAGAAATTAAAACCTTTACAGACAAGCAAAAGCTGAGAGAGTTCAGCACCACCAAACCAGCTTTACAACAAATGCTAAAGGAAATTCTCTAGGCAAGAAACACAAGAGAAGGAAAACACCTACAATAACAAACCCAATACATTTAAGAAAATGGGAATAGGAACATACATATCGATAATTACCTTGAATGTAAATGGATTAAATGCTCCCACCAAAAGACACAGGCTGGCTGAATGGATACAAAAACAAGACCCATACATATGCTGTCTACAAGAGACCCACTTCAGACCTAGGGACACATACAGACTGAAAGTGAGGGGATGGAAAAAGATATTCCATGCAAATGGAAATCAAAAGAAAGCTGGAGTAGCAATTCTCATATCAGACAAAATAGACTTTAAAATAAAGACTATTACAAGAGACAAAGAAGGACACTATATAATGATCAAGGGATCGATCCAAGAGGAAGGTATAACAATTGTAAATATTTATGCACCCAACATAGGAGCACCTCAATACATAAGGCAAATACTAACAGCCATGAAAGGGGAAATTGACAGCAACACAATCATAGTAGGGGACTTTAACACCCCACTTTCACCAATGGACAGATCATCCAAAATGAAAATAAATAAGGAAACACAAGCTTTAAATGATACATTAAACAATATGGACTTAATTGATATTTATAGGACATTCCACCCAAAAACAACAGAATACACATTTTTCTCAAGTGCTCATGGAACATTCTCCAGGATAGATCATATCTTGGGTCACAAATCAAGCCTTGGTAAATTTAAGAAAATTGAAATCGTATCAAGTATCTTTTCCGACCACAACGCTATGAGACTAGATATCAATTACAGGAAAAGATCTGTAAAAAATACAAACACATGGAGGCTACACAATACATTACTTAATAACGAAGTGATTACTGAAGAAATCAAAGGGGAAATCAAAAAATACCTAGAAACAAATGACAATGGAGACACGACGACCCAAAACCTATGGGACACAGCAAAAGCAGTGCTAAGAGGGAAGTTTATAGCAATACAAGCCTACCTCAAGAAACAGGAAACATCTCGAATAAACAACCTAACCTTGCACCTAAAGCAATTAGAGAAAGAAGAACAAAAAAACCCCAAAGCCAGCAGAAGGAAAGAAATTATAAAGATCAGGTCAGAAATAAATGAAAAAGAAATGAAGGAAACAATAGCAAAAATCAATGAAACTAAAAGCTGGTTCTTTGAGAAGATAAACAAAATTGATAAACCATTAGCCAGACTCATCAAGAGAAAAAGGGAGAAGACTCAGATCAATAGAATTAGAAATGAAAAAGGAGAAGTAACCACTGACACTGCAGAAATACAAAAGATCATGAGAGATTACTACAAGCAACTATATGCCAATAAAATGGACAACCTGGAAGAAATGGACAGATTCTTAGAAATGCACAAACTGCCGAGACTGAACCAGGAAGAAATAGAAAATATGAACAGACCAATCACAAGCACTGAAATTGAAACTGTGATTAAAAACCTTCCAACAAACAAAAGCCCAGGACCAGATGGCTTCACAGGCAAATTCTATCAAACATTTAGAGAAGAGCTAACACCTATCCTTCTCAAACTCTTCCAAAATATTGCAGAGGGAGGAACACTCCCAAACTCATTCTACGAGGCCACCATCACCCTGATACCAAAACCAGACAAAGATGTCACAAAGAAAGAAAACTACAGGCCAATATCACTGATGAACATAGATGCAAAAATCCTCAACAAAATACTAGCAAACAGAATCCAACAGCACATTAAAAGGATCATACACCATGATCAAGTGGGGTTTATCCCAGGAATGCAAGGATTCTTCAATATACGCAAATCAACCAATGTGATACACCATATTAACAAATTGAAGGAGAAAAACCATATGATCATCTCAATAGATGCAGAGAAAGCTTTTGACAAAATTCAACACCCATTTATGATAAAAGCCCTGCAGAAAGTAGGCATAGAGGGAACTTTCCTCAACATAATAAAGGCCATATATGACAAACCCACAGCCAACATTGTCCTCAATGGTGAAAAACTGAAACCATTTCCACTAAGATCAGGAACAAGACAAGGTTGCCCACTCTCACCACTATTATTCAACATAGTTCTGGAAGTCCTAGCCACAGCAATCAGAGAAGACAAAGAAATAAAAGGAATCCAAATCGGAAAAGAAGAAGTAAAGCTGTCACTATTTGCAGATGACATGATACTATACATAGAGAATCCTAAAGATGCTACCAGAAAACTCCTAGAGCTAATCAATGAATTTGGTAAAGTAGCAGGATACAAAATTAATGCACAGAAATCTCTTGCATTTCTATACACTAATGACGAAAAATCTGAAAGTGAAATTAAGAAAACACTCCCATTTACCATTGCAACAAAAAGAATAAAATATCTAGGAATAAACCTACCTAAGGAGACAAAAGACCTGTATGCAGAAAATTATAAGACACTGATGAAAGAAATTAAAGATGATACAAATAGATGGAGAGATATACCATGTTCCTGGATTGGAAGAATCAACATTGTGAAAATGTCTCTACTACCCAAAGCAATCTACAGATTCAATGCAATCCCTATCAAACTACCACTGGCATTTTTCACAGAACTAGAACAAAAAATTTCACAATTTGTATGGAAACACAAAAGACCCCGAATAGCCAAAGCAATCTTGAGAACGAAAAATGGAGCTGGGGGAATCAGGCTCCCTGACTTCAGACTATATTACAAAGCTTCAGTAATCAAGACAGTTTGGTATTGGCACAAAAACAGAAATATAGATCAATGGAACAGGATAGAAAGCCCAGAGATAAACCCACACACATATGGTCAACTTATCTTTGATAAAGGAGGCAAGCATATACAGTGGAGAAAAGACAGCCTCTTCAATAAGTGGTGCTGGGAAAATTGGACAGGAACATGTAAAAGTATGAAATTAGAACACTCCCTGACACCATGCACAAAAATAAACTCAAAATGGATTAAAGACCTAAGTGTAAGGGCAGACACTATCAAACTCTTAGAGGAAAACATAGGCAGAACACTCTATGACATACATCACAGCAAGATTCTTTTTGACCCAGCTCCCAGAGAAATGGAAATAAGAACACAAATAAACAAATGGGACCTAATGAAACTGAAAAGCTTTTGCACAGCAAAGGAAACCATAAACAAGACCAAAAGACAACCCTCAGAATGGGAGAAAATATTTGCAAATGAAGCAACTGACAAAGGATTAATCTCCAAGATTTACAAGCAGCTCATGCAGCTCAATAACAAAAAAACGAACAACCCAATCCAAAAATGGGCAGAAGATCTAAATAGACATTTCTCCAAAGAAGATATACAGATGGCCTACAGACACACGAAAGAATGCTCAACATCATTAATCATTAGAGAAATGCAAATCAAAACTACAATGAGATATCATCTCACACCGGTCAGAATGGCCATCATCAAAAAATCTAGAAACAATAAATGCTGGAGAGGGTGTGGAGGAAAGGGAACACTCTTGCACTGTTGGTGGGAATGTAAATTGATACAGCCACTATGGAGAACAGTATGGAGGTTCCTTAAAAAACTACAAATAGAACTACCATACGACCCAGCAATCTCACTACTGGGCATATACCCTGAGAAAACCATAGGTCAAAAAGAGTCATGTACCAAAATGTTCATTGCAGCTCTATTTACAATAGCCAGGACATGGAAGCAACCTAAATGTCCATCGACAGATGAATGGATAAAGAAGATGTGGCACATATATACAATGGAATATTACTCAGCCATAAAAAGAAATGAAATGGAGGTATTTGTAATGAGGTGGATGGAGTTAGAGTCTGTCATACAGAGTGAAGTAAGTCAGAAAGAGAAAAACAAATACAGTATGCTAACACATATATATGGAATCTAAGGGAAAAAAAAAAAAAAAAAGGCCAGGAAGAACCTAGTGGCAAGACGGGAATAAAGACACAGACCTACTAGAGAATGGACTTGAGGATATGGGGAGGGGGTGGGGTGAGATGTGACAGGGTAAGAGAGTGTCATGGACATATATACACTACCAAATGTAAAATAGATAGCTAGTGGGAAGCAGCCGCATAGCACAGGGAGATCAGCTCGGTGCTTTGTGACCACCTAGAGGGGTGGGATGGGGAGGGTGGGAGGGAGGGAGATGCAAGAGGGAAGAGAAATGGGAACATATTGTATATGTATAACAGATTCACTTTGTTATAAAGCAGATGCTAACACACTATTGTAAGGCAATTATACTTCAATAAAGATGTTTGAAAAAAAAAAAACATTGATGAAGGAAGTTAAAGATGACACAAAGAAATGGAACGATAGCCCATGTTCATGGATTGGAAGAGTTAATATTGTTTAAATGTCCATACTACCCAAAGAAATCTACATATTTAATGCAATCCATATCAAAATACCCATGACATTTTTCACAGAACCAGGACAAATAATCCTAAAGTTTATGTGGAACCACAAAATACCTCAAATTACCAAAGCAATTCTTGAGAAAATAGAACAAAGTTGAAGATACCACACACCATGACTTCTGACTATACTACAAAGCTACAGTGATTGAAACAGCATGGTACTGGCACAGAAACAGAAACATAGATCAATGGAACAGAATAGAGAGCCCAGAAATAAACCCAAGCACTTATGGTCCATTAATCTATGACAAAGGAGACAAGAATATACAATGAGAAAAGACAGTGTCTTCAATAAGTGGTGCTGGGAAAACTGGACAGCTATAAGTAAAAGAATGAAATTAGAACATTTTCTCACACCACATACAAAAATAAACTCAAAGTAGATTAAAGACCTAAATGTAAGACCAGAAACTATAAAACTCCTAGAAGAAAACATAAGCAGAACACTCTGACATAAATCATAGAAATAGTTTTTTGGATCTATCTCCTAAAGCAAAAGAAACAAAAGCAAAAATAAACAAGTGGAACCTAACTTAACTTAAAAGCTTTTGCACAGCAAAGGAAAACCACTGACAAAATGAAAAGACAACCTACTGAATGGGAGAAAATATTTGCAAATGATATGACAAATAAGGGGTTAATATCCAAAATATATAAACACTCATATAACTCAATATCAAAAAAACAAACAACATGATTATAAACTGGGCAAAAGAACTCAATAGACATTTTTCCAAAGAAGATATACAGATGGCCAATAGGCACATGAAAAGATGCTCAACGTCGCTAATCATTAGAGAAATGCAAATCAAAACCACAATGAGATATCAGTTTACATCTGTCAGAATAACTGTCATCCAAAAGACCACAAATAACAAATGCTGGCAAGGATGTGGAGAAAAGGCAACCCTCATTCACTGTTGGTGGGAATGTAAATCGGTGTAGCCACTGTGAAAAACATATGGAGATTTCTCAAAAACCTAAAAATATAGCTACCGTATGATCCAGCAATTCCACTCCTGGGAGTATATCTGAAGAAAATGAAAACACTAATTCAAAAAGATATATGCACCCCAGCATTCACAGCAGCATTATTTACAATAGCCGAGGTTTGGAAGCAACATAATTGCTCATCAGAGATGAATGGATAAAGAAGACATAGTATATACATACAATGGAATACTACTCAGCCATAAAAGAATGAAATTTTGCCGTTTGCAACAATATGGATGAACCTCGAGGGTATTATGTTTAGTAAAATAAGTCAGAGAAAGACAAATACAGTATGATACCACTTATATGTGGAATCCAAAAAAATAAAACGAATGAATGTAAAAAAACAAGAAGAGACTCATACATATAGAGAACAAACTAGTGGTTTCCAAGTAGAGAGAGAAAAGTGGGGAGGGGCAACATAGGGGGAGGGTTTGAGGAGGTACAAACTATGTATAAAATAAATAGGCTACAAGAATATATTGTACAGCACAGGGAACATAGCCAATGTTTTATAATAATTATAAATGGAGTATAATCTATAAAAATTTTGAATCACTATGTTGTACAGCTGAAACTAATATAATATTGTGGATAATAAAGAACAAACGCAGCAAATTCAGCAAAACAAAATGGTGGATATATATCCAACTATATCAACAATCAGTTTAAATGTATAAGTATGGCAATTAAAGGACAAATTGTCAGAGAAGATAAAAAACAAGAAAACTCTATGTTGTTTACAAGAAATCTGCTTTAAACATAAACATTAGAGAGGTTAGAAGGACAGAAAAATATATACTATACTAACACTAATAAAAAGGAAGCCAGAGTAGCTATGTAAATTCCAGACAGATCAGACAGAATTATCAGGAATAAAGAGGGGGCATTACATAATTATAAAGGGGTCAATTCTCCAAAATAACATAACAGTTCTAAATGTGCCTTCATCTAACAACAAAACACATGAAGCAAAAATTATAAAACTGAAAGAAGAAATAAACACATCTACTATCACCGATGGAGACTTTGACACTCCTTTTTCACTAGTTGATGGATTGAGCTGGCAGAAAATCATTAAGGATACAGATTATCTGAGCAGCACTATTAATCAACATTATCTAATTTACCTTTATAAAATATTCTACCCAACAATGACAGAATACACATTCTTCTCATTCATGCATGGAACATTCACTGAGACAGAACACATTCTGGGACATTCTTAGACCACATTGGAATTAAAGAAGTAAACAATGACAAAAAATAGTGGACAATCCCCAGGTATTTGAAATTAAACAACACATTTCTAAATAACACATTTGTCAAAGAAGAAGCCCAGAGAAAGTTTAAAAATATTTAATGAAATAAATGAAATGATAACATAAAAATTTGTGGAATGAAGCAAAAGCAAAGCTTAAAAGGGAATTCATATTATTAAATGCATATATTAGAAAGGAAAAAAAAATATCTAAAATCAATAACCTAAGCTTCCACATTATGAGACTAGAGAAAGAAGAGTAATTTAAGTCTAAAGCAAGCTGAATAAAAGAAATAATAAAATTAGAGAAGAAAACAAAACAAAACAAAAAAACTATAGAAAAAAATCAAATCAAAAGCTAATTCTTCAAAAAGATTGATAAACCATTAAGCTATACAAGATAAGAGGGAAAAAGACATAAATTATCACTATTATAAGTAAAAGAAGGATCACTACTTCTAATCACATGGGTATTAAAAAGATAATAAAGGAATAATACAAACAACTCTATGGCCATAAATTTGATAACTTAGATTAAATGGATAAATTCCTTGAAAGCCACAAACTACCAAAATTCACAGGAGAAATAAAATCTATATCTATTAAAGAAATTGAATAATTTATAACCTTTCCAAAAAATAAATCACTAGGCCTAAATAGTTTCATAGGTAAATTCCACCAAACATCTAATGAAAAAAATGATACCAATCTCTTCCAGAAAATAGAAGTACATGGAACACTTCCCAACTCATCCTGTGAGGCAAACATTATCTTAATACCTAAACCAGAGAAAGACACTACAAGAAAGGAAAACTATAAACCAATATCTCTCATGACTATGGACATAAAATTCCTCAATAAAATAATAACAAATTGACTTCAATAAAGTATGAAAAGAATTATACACCGCCATCAAATGGAATTTATTCCAAGTATGCAAGGCTAGTTCAACATTTGAAATCATCCAATCAGTGTAATGCATCACATCACATAATCATATCAATAGTTGCAGAAAAAGCAGTTGACAAAATCTAATACCCATTCATGATGAAAACTTTCAGCAAACTATAAATAGAGGAAACTCCCTCAAATTGATAAAGAACATCTACAAAAGAACTACAGCTAACATCATATGTAATGGGAGAAACCAAACACTTTTCCCCGTAAGATTGGGAACAAGGTAGAGAATATCCATTCTCATCACTTCCTTAGCATCATATTGGAAATTCTGGCAAGTGCAATAAGACAAGAAAAACAAATAAAAGGTAAACAGATTGGAAATAAATAAATATATTTATTATAATTACTAGTGTAGTTAGAACTTTCTACTTTGTTTTAAAATACACATTTACCTATGAATTTGTCTAACAAAGTCTAAAGTTATTTCATATCTTATCCTCCTCAACAATAAGATAAATACCTTAGTAGGCTTTAAGTATCCATTGAATATCCCACATTTTGTTAATGTTGCCTAGAATTTCAAATTCACATTATTAAGCACACAGAACAGTAGCATCGGGGGAGGACCTTCAAGATGATGAAGGAGGAAGACCTGGATATCACCTTCCTCACCACAAATACATCAAAAATACATCTACATGTGGAACAACTCCCACAGAATGCCTACTGAACACTGGCAGAAGACCTCAGACTTCCCAAAAGGCAAGTAACTACCCAAACACCTGGGTGGGGCAAAAGAAGAAAGGAAGAGCAGAGACAGAAGAGTGGGGACAGTACCAGCACCTCTGGGAGGGAGCTGCGAAGGAGGAAGTTTCCACACACTAGGAAGCCCCTTCACTGGTGGAGATGGGGGGTGGGCAGAGGGGAAACTTCAGAGCAATGGAGGAGAGCACAGCAATAGGGGTGCAGAGGGCAAACCAGAGAGATTCTCACACAGAGGATCACTGCCGACCAGCCTGAGAGGCTTGTCTTCTCACCTGCAAGGGCGGGTGGGGGCTGAGAGATGAGGCTCAGACATTGGAAGTCAGATCCCAAGGAGAGGACAGGGGTTGGCTGCATGAACACAGCCTGAAGGGGGCTAGTGCACCACAGCTAACTGGGAGGGAGTCCGGGAAAAAGTCTGGAACTGCCTAAGGGTCAAGAGATCATTGTTTCGGGGTGTGCGAGGAGAGGGGATTCAGGGCACCACCTAAACTAACTTCAGAGACAGGCACAAGCCGTGGCTATCAGCATGGAAACCAGAGACAGGCATGAAATGCTAATGCTGCTGCTGCAGCCACCAAGAATCCTGTGTGCAAGCACAGGTCACTATGCACACCTCCCCTCCAGGGAATCTGTGCAGCCCGCCACTGTCAGGGTCCCATGATACAGGGACAACTTTCCTGGGAGAACACACGGTACACCTCAGGCTGTTGCAACATCATGCTGGCCTCAGCCGCAACAGGCTCACCCTGAATTCTGTACCCCTCCCTCCCCTTGGCCTGAGTGAGCCAGAGCCCCTGAATCAGCAACTCCTATAACCCCCTCCTGTCTGGGTGAAGAACAGACACCAGAGGGCGACCTACATGCAGAGGTGGGGCCAAATGCAAAGCTGAACACCAGGAACGGTGTGAAAAAGAGAAGAAAGAGGGAAATTTCTCCATGCAGCCTCAGGAGTAGCAGAATAAATCTCCACAATCAACTTGATGTTTCGTGCATCTGTGCCCAAATAGACAATGAATTACCCCAAAACTGAGACGGTGAACTTTGGGAACAACTGTAAACTTGGGGTTTGCTTTCTGCATCTAATTTGTTTCTAGTTTTATGTTTATCTTAGTCTAGTATTTTGAGCTTATTATCACTGGTAGATTTGTTTAAAGATTTGGTTGCTCTCTTCCTTTTTAAAAAAAAAATATATTTTTTTTCCTTTGTCCCTTTTCTGAGTGTGTATGTGTATGCTTCTTTGTGTGATATTGTCTGTATAGGTTTGCTTTTACCATTGGTCCTAGGGTTCTGTCTGTACGGGGTTTTTTTTAGTATAGTTTTTAGCACTTGTTGTCATTGGTGCCATTTTTTATGAGTTTGGCTGCTCTCTTCTTTGTTTTTTCAATTAGTTTTTATTTTAATATTTGTTTAAATAACTTTATTTTAGTTAGGTATTTCTTTTTTTTTCCTTTTTTCCCTTTTCTTCTGAGCCATGTGGCTGACAGGGTCTTGGTGCTCTGGCTGAGTGTTGGGCCTGAGCCTCTGAGGTGGGAGAGCCGAGTTCAGGACGTTGGTCCACCAGAGACCTCCTGGCACCTCATAATATCAATTGGTGAGAGTTCTCCCAGATATCTCCATCTCAATGCTGAGACCCAGCTCCACTCAATGACCAGCAAGCTCGACTGGTGGACCACCCATGACAAACAACTGGCAAGACAGGAACACAACCCCACCTATTAGCAGAGAGACTGCTTAAAATCATAACAAGTTCACAGCCACCCCAAAAAACACCACCAGACACAGTCCTGCCCACCAGGAAGAAAAGATCCAGACTCATCCACCACAACACAGGCACCAGTCCCCTCCACCAGGAAGCCTACACAACCCTCTGAACAACCTTACCCAGTAGGGCAGACAACAAAAACAACAGGAATGACAAACCTGCAGCCTGCACAAAGGAGACATCAAACACAGTAAGTTAAGCAAAATGAGAAGACAGAGAAATACACAACAGATAAACGAGCAAGGTAAAAACCCACCAGACCAAACAAATGAAGAGGAAATAAGCAGTCTATGTAAAAAAGAATTCAGAGTAATGATAGTAAAGATGATCCAAAATCTTGGAAATAGAATGGAGAAAATAGAAGAAACGTTTAACAAGGGCCTAGAAGAACTATAAAGCAAACAAACAATAATGAACAACAATAAATGAAGTTAAAAAATTCTATAGAAGGAATCATTAGTAGTATAACTGAGGAAGAAGAATGGACAAGTGACCAGGAAGATAAAATAGTGGAAACAACTAACACAGATCAAAACAAAGAAAAAAGAATGAAAAGAATTGAGGACAGTCTCAGAGACTTCTGGGACAAAATTAAATGCACCAACATTCGAATTATGGGGGTCCCAGAAGAAGAAGAGAAAAAGAAAGGGACTGAGAAAATATCTGAAGAGATTATAGTTGAAAACTTCCCTAATATGTGTAAGGAAATAGTCAATAATGTCCAGGAAGTGCAGAGAGTCCCGAACAGCATAAATCCAAGGAGAAACACGCCTACACACATGTTAATCAAACTATCAAAAATTAAATACAAAGAACAAATATTAAAAGCAGCAAGGGAAAAACAACAAATAACATACAAGGGAATCCCCAAAAGGTTAACAGCTGATCTTTCAGCAGAAACTCTGCAAGCCAGAAGGGAGTAGCAGGACATATTTAAAGTGATGAAAGGGAAAAACCTACAACCAAGATTACTCTACCCAGCAAGGATCTCACTCAGATTCAACGGAGAAATTAAAACCTTTACAGACAAGCAAAAGCTAAGAGAATTCAGCACCACCAAACCAGCTTTACAACAAATGCTAAAGGAACTTCTCTGGGCAGAAAACACAAGAGAAGGAAAAGACCTACAATAACAAACCCAAAACAATGAAGAAAATGGTAATAGGAACATACATATCGATAATTACTTTAAATGTAGATGGATTAAATGCTCCAACCAAAAGACTTAGACTGGTTGAATTGATACAAAAACAAGACACATATATATGCTGTCTACAAGAGACACACTTCAGACCTAGGGACACATACAGACTGAAAGTGCAGGGGTGGAAAAAGATATTCCATGCAAATGGAAATCAAAAGAAAGCTAGAGTAGCAATTATCATCTCAGACAATATAGACTTTAAGATAAATACTATTACAAGAGACAAAGAAGGACACTACATAATGATCAAGGGATCAATCCAAGAAGAAGATATAACGATTGTAAATATTTATGTACTCAACATAGGAACAACTCAATACATAAGGTAAATGCTAACAACAATAAAAGGGGAAATTGACAGTAACACAATAATAGTTGGGGACTTTAACACCTCACTTTCACCAATGGACAGATCATCCAAAATGAAAATAAATAAGAAACACAAGCTTTAAATGATACATTACACAAGATGTACTTAATTGATATTTATAGGACATTCCATCTAAAAACAACAGAATACACTTTCTTGTCAAGTTGTCATGGAACATTCTCCAGGACAGATTATATCTTGGGTCACAAATCAAGCCCTGGTAAATTTAAGAAAATTGAAATCGTATCAAGTATCTTTTCTGACCACAACACTATGAGACTACATATCAATTACTGGAAAAAATCTGTAAAAAATACAAACACATGGAAGCTAAACAATACACTACTTAATAACCAGGAGATCACTGGAGAAATCAAAGAGGAATTCAAAAAAATCCCTAGAAACAAATGACAATGAAAACATGATGACCCAAAACCTATTGGATGCAGTAAAAGCACTTCTAAGAAGGAAGTTTATAGCAATACAATTCTACCTCAAGAAACAAGAAACATCTCAAATAAACAACCTAACCTTACACCTAAAGCAATTAGAGAAAGAAGAACAAAAAAACCCCAAAGTTAGCACAAGGAAAGAAATCATAAAGATCAGATCAGAAATAAATGAAAAGGAAATGAAGGAAACAATAGCAAAGATCAATAAAACTTAAAGCTGGTTTTTTGAGAAGATAAAAAATATTGATAAACCCTTATCCAGACTCAGTCAGAAAAAAAGGGAGAAGACTCAAATCAATAGAATTAGAAATGAGAAAGGAGAAGTAACAACTGACACTGCAGAAAAATGAAGGCTCATGAGAGATTACTACAAGCAACTCTATGCCAATAAAATGGACAACCTGGAAGAAATGAACAAATTCTTAGAAAAGCACAACCTTCCAAGACTGAACCAGGAAGAAATAGAAAATATAAACAGACCAATCACAAGCACTGAAATTGAGACTGTGATTAACAATCTTCCAACAAACAAAAGCCCAGGACCTGATGGCTTCACAGGCGAATTCTATCAAACATTTAGAGAAGAACTAACACCTATCCTTCTCAAACTGTTCCAAAATATAGTAGAGGGAGGAACACTCCCAGTCTCATTCTATGAGGCCACCATCACCCTGATAACAATACCAGACAAAGATGTCACAAAAAAAGAAAACTACAGGTCAATATCACTGATGAGCATAGATGCAAAAATCCTCAACCAAATACTAGCAAACAGAATCCAACAGCACATTAAAAGGATCACACACCATGATCACGTGGGGTTTATCCCAGAAATGCAAGGATTCTTCAATATACGCAAATCAATCAATGTGATACACCATATAAACAAACTGAAGGAGAAAAACCATATGATCATCTCAATAGATGCAGAAAAATCTTTTGACAAAATTCAACACCCATTTATGAGAAAAATCCTCCAGAAAATAGGCATAGAGGGAAGTTACCTCAACACAATAAAGGCCATATATGACAACCCACAGCCAACATCGTTCTCAATGCTGAAAAACTGAAACATTTCCACTAAGATCAGGAACAAGACAAGGTTGCCCACTCTCACCACTATTATTCAACATAGTTTGGAAGTTTTAGCCACAGCAATCAGAGAAGCAAAAGAAATAAAAGGAATCCAAACCGAAAAAGAAGAAGTAAAGCTGTCACTGTTTGTAGATGACATGATACTATACATAAAGAATTCTAAAGATGCTACCAGAAAACTACTAGAGCTAATCAAGGAATTTGGTAAAGTTTCAGGATACAAAATTAATGCACAGAAATCTCTTGCATTCCTATACACTAGTGATGAAAAGTCTGAAAGAGAAATCAAGGAAACACTCCCATTTACCATTGCAATAAAAATAATAAAAGATCTAGGAATAAACCTACCTAAGGAGACAAAAGACCTGTATGAAGAAAGCTATAAGACACTGATGAAAGAAATTAAAGATGATACAAACAGATGGAGAGATATACCATGTACTTGGATTACAAGAAGCAACATTCTGAAAATGACTATACTATCCAAAGCAATTTACAGGTTCAATGCAATCCCTATCAAACAACCAATGGCATTTTTCGCAGAACTAGAACAAAAAATTTCACAATTTGTATGGAAACACAAAAGACCCCAAATAGCCAAGGCAGTCTTGAGGAAGAAAAACGGAGCTGGAGGAATCAGGCTCCCTGACTTCAGACTATACTACAAAGCTACAGTAATCAAGACAGTATGGCACTGGCACAAAAACAGAAGTATAGATCAATGGCACAGTATAGAAAGCCCAGAGAATAACCCACACACACATGATCACCTTATTTTTGATAAAGGAGGCAAGAATATACAATGGAGAAACGACAGTCTCTTAAATAAGTGATGCTGGGAAAACTGGACAGCTACATGTAAAAGAATGAAATTAGAACAGTCCCTAACACCATACACGAAAATAAACTCAAAATGGATGAAAGACCTAAATGGAAGGCCAGACACTATAAAACTCTTAGAGAAAAACATAGGCAGAACACTCTATGACATAAATCACAGCAAGATCCTTTTTGACCCATCTCCTAGAGAAATGGAAATAAAAAACAAAAATAAACAAATGGGGCCTAATGAAATTTGAAGGTTTTTGCACAGCAAAGGAAACCATAAACAAGGCAAAAGACAACTCTCAGAATGGGAGAAAATATTTGTTAATGAAGCAACTGACAAAGGGTTAATCTCCAAAATATACAAGGAGCTCATGCAGCTCAATATCAAAAAAAAAAAAAACCCAATCCAAAAATGGGCAGAAGCCCTAAATAGACAATTCTCCAAAGAAGATATACAGATTGCCAACAAACACATGAAAGGATGCTCAACATCATTAATCATTAGAGAAATGTAAATCAAATCTACAATGAGGTATCCCTTCACACCAGCCAGAGTCTGCAAACAACAAATGCTCAAGAGTGTGTGGAGAAAAGGGAACCCTCTTGCACTGTTGGTGGGAATGTAAATTGATACAGCTACTATGGAGAACTGTATGGAGGTTCCTTAAAAAACTAAAAATAGAACTACAATACAACCCAGCAATCCCACTACTGAGAATATACCCTGAGAAAACGGTAATTCAAAGAGAGTCATGTACCACAGTGTTCATTGCAGCACTATTTAGAATAGCCAGGACATGGAAGCAACCTAAGTGTCCATCAACAGATGAATGGATAAAGAAGATGTGGCACATATATACAATGGAATATTACTCAGCCAGAAAAAGAAATGAAATTGAGGTATTTGTAGTGAGGTGGCTGGACCTACAGACTGTCATACAGAGTGAAGTAAGTCAGAAAGAGAAAAACAAATACCGTACACTGACACATATATGGAATCTAAAAAAAAAAAAAAAAAAAAAAAGGTTCTGAAGAACCTAGGGGCAGGACAGGAGTAAAGATGCAGACGTAGAGAATGGACTTGAGGACACGGGGAGGGGGAAGGGTAAGTTGGGGCGAAGTGATAGAGTGGCATGGGCATACATACACTACCAAATGTAAAACAGATAGCTAGTGGAAAGCAGCCGCATAGCACAGGGAGAACAGCTGTGTGCTTTGTGTCCACCTAGAAGGGTGGGATAGGGAGGCTTGGAGGGAGATACAAGAGGGAGGGGATATGGGGATATATATATACGTATAGCTGATTCACTTTGTTATACAGCAGAAACTAACGCACCATTGTAAAGCAATTAAGCTCCAATAAAGATGTTAAAAAAATTTTAAAAAGAACAGTAGCATCATTACTTACCTGTAGTCCCGCCAATATATTTTATCAATGTATGTGATCTTTCGTTTTCTAAATCCCATGTCTTTCCTCTAGGTTTTCTTTCTTACCTGAAGTTTAATCCTAAGAAGTATTTCAAGTGAGGGTCAGTGAATGGTGAATTTATAATTCTGATTGTGTCTCCATTTTGCCTTTAATGACTTTCAACCCTGTGAAGATATTCCATTATCTTCCAACATCTCGTTTGTCAATTGTTTTTAGCTTAAGTACAACTCCCTTATAAGTAAACTATCTTTTTCTTTCTGAAAATTTTAAAGATTTGTCTTTTCAACTTTTAATTTTTAAATTTCATTCTGTGTATCTAGGTGGTATTTATTTCATTTATCCTGCTCAATACTCAGTTACCTTTAATCCAAGGACTCATATCCTTTCTTCAATTTCTGGGAAATTCCTAGCCTTTCATTCTTCAAATATTGATTCTTCTCTTTTGCCTTAGACTCCTTCCTTCTGGAACTCCTTCCTAGAGATGTAGTCTGGATCCTTTAAATCTAGCATCAATGTTTCTTAACTGCCCTTTTTAATATTTAAAATACTCGTCTTTCTGTCAGGTATACAGAATGAATACTTTATTGGTATCTTCTACTTTACCACTTTCTTGCTTTTAGTGTGTTCCATGTAGATTGTTTTCTACTCAATTTCTTTTTATATTTCAAAATTATATATCTGATTTTTAGGGTAGTGTAACTATTCTATATGGTGCTGTAATGATAGATACATGACATTATACATTATTATATTTGTCAAAACCCATAGAATATACAGCACAAAGAGTGAAACCTAATGTAAACTATGGACTTTAGCTAATATGTATCCCTATTGGTTCATCAATTGCAGCAAATATAACTACAGTACTGTGAGACATTAGTAACAGGGGAAATTGTTGGTAGGGAGAAGGTCACAGGTATATAGATCTTCATGTACTTACTGCTCAAATTTTCTGTAAACCTATAACTGCTCTAAAAAAATAAAGTCTGCTAATTTTTAAGAGGATTACGTATCTTGTTTCCAAGATTTCTAATTGATTAATTTTTAGAATCAACTGTTACTGTTTCATTTCTGGCTTTGTATTTTACAATGTCTTGTTTCTTTTTAATAGACATTATTCTTTCATTTATATCTTTAAGGGTCCTCACATACTTATTTAAAAAGTATTAAAATTTCTATTTTTTTTAAAATTCACATGGAGTAAATTACTTTTGAAATTTTTATCTGGTCAATTATTTGATTTCTTAATGTGCTTTACAATTTTAGTTTGGAGTTTTGTTTTAATTCTGCACTTTTTTAAAAAGTTCCTTTGTGTTCACTTGGTGCTCCAGGGTCCTAAGTCTGGAACAAGATCTGATATGAATGATTCTGAACCCCTGCCCTACAGTGAAAGTGGGAATATTGCAGATCCATTCTCCATGCCAGCAGGCAGTTTGTTTCAGTAAATAGTCAAAAGTCATATTTATGTTCACACCCTGGGCACCACAGGTTCCTACAAGTCCTGGACCAAGCAGGGCTCAACAGCAGCTTTGTCAATCTCCTTTCATAGCTGAGAAAGGCCATAGAATTCACTTTTGAGCCTGAAATGGAGTGCTGTTGATACCTACACATCAATGACAGGGTAAAGTTGGCTGTCCTGGGGAAACCAGGATGTGAATTCACCCTACCTCTCACAATATCTACCCTTTTCCACTTATACCAGGTAAGTATCTCTTTTTTCTCAAATGGGTAGCTAATTTTATTTACTGACCCATTCTTTCTTCATTGATTTGACATGCTACTTAGAGTTGTTTTTTTACAAAATCCCATACTTCCATGGGTCTCATTTAGGATTTTGTATTCTGTTCAATAGATCAATTTGTCTATGCCTCTGTCACTATCAATAGCAGACTGCTTTCATAATATAGCTATTATCAGTTAGGACTGTGTGTGGCTACACGTTACAATGTCCTGATAACAGTGGCTTAACTGAAGTTAGTTATTCTCCTGTAACCAAAATGCCAGAGCTGGGTGGTCCAAGTCAGGGATGGCAAGACTAAGAAGACATCTGGGACCTAGAATCATTCTTGTTTTAACACTGCCACTTGTCACTTGAGGCTTTGGTCCTCACAGTTGTCAGATAGCTGATGAACCTCTAGGCATCATATCATAATAGATATAGTCAAGGGAGAGGGAGTTAGGCAAGGGAAAAAGCTATACCTAATCTGAGTATGTTCCTTTCTGTCAGGAAAACAATACTTCTCCCAAAAGTCTCACAAGGCAAACTTTCCTTAAATCTCCTTGGCCAAAACTGTGTCACAAGGCCAGTTCAAGAGCAAAGGAGCCTGAGACTTCCCTGGCAGTCCAGTGGTTAGGACTCCATGCTTCCACTGCAGGGGGCCCGGGTTCAACCCTGGCGGGGGAACTAAGATCTCGCATGCCATGCAGCGAGGCCAAAAAAAAATTTTTTTTTTTTTAAAGAGGAGGGACTTCCCTGGTGGCACAGCGGTTAAAGAATCCACCTGCCGATGAAGGGGACATGGGTTCTAGTCCTGGTCCGGGAAGATCCCACATACCGCGGAGCAACTAAGCCTGTGCACCACAACTACTGAGCCTGGACTCTAGAGCCCCTGAGCCACAACTACTGAAGCCCAAGTGCCTACAGCCCCTGCTCTGCAACAAGAGAAGCCACCACAATGAGAAGCCCATGCACTGCAATGAAGAGTAGCCCCCGCTCACCCCAACTAGAGAAAGCCTGCTCGCAGCAGCGAAGACCCAATGCAGCCAAAGTAAATAAATAAAATAAATAAATTTATTTTTTAAAAAGAGCAAAGGAGCCTGGGAAGTTGGGAATTTTACCGCTGCACGTAAATTCACCACTGTGTTAGTAAACAAGAGGGGAGAACGGATATTGGGTATACCACTAACAACATCTGGAGCAGTAAATTTGTAATATTTTTATATCTGTGTAAAAGTCTCATCTATCTTTTTAACAATATCTAGG